>NC_056537.1:26932602-27233602 GCF_910596095.1 Thunnus maccoyii | reverse complement strand
CTAGTGCGGCGAAAAGCTCAACTAGTTAAAGGAAAGTGTCAACATGTACGAAAATTTTCCTACATGTTCGGTCAAAGTGTTTACATGTTCGGCACAAAGCCTTACTAGTTGAACAAAATTTGTTCTAGTAGTTAACTAGTAAGGCAAAAATCAGTGTTACTAGTTAACTAGTTAAACATTTTTGGCGCTCACTAGTAGTACTAGTAAGGTCAAAACAGCCCACTAGTGCAACTAGTTGGCGTTTTGGCTCCTACTAGTAGTACTAGTGGACATTTTGGCTCTTACTAGTAGTACTAGTAAGCATTTTTGAACTTACTAGTAGTACTAGTAGTATGGAAATAGGGTAACTAGTAGTACTAGTGGACTGCATGCGCATGAAACGGGCGGGATAATGATGAAATTCTGAGTCCTGATTGGTTGGTTTTCCTTATTTTGAACCAGAGAGCCATTTGGAAGTCTCATTTCCTGTCTCATCATTAGCATTTTGCGCAACTAGTGTGACTAGTGGGCATTTTGGCTCTCACTAGTGGTACTAGTAAGGCCAAAAAAGCTCTACTAGTGTAACTAGTAGACATTTTGGCTCCTACTAGTAGTACTAGTGGACATTTTGGCTTCTACTAGTAGTACTAGTGGACATTTTGGCTCTTACTAGTAGTACTAGTAAGCATTTTGAGCTTTAGTAGTCAACTAGTAAGGCGTATTTGCGCTCAAGTAGTCAACATGTTGGCGTTTTTTCGGCGCACTAGTTAACTAGTAGGACTTTGAGCTTTACTAGTTGGGTCCAGTCGTCGACTAGTGCGCAAAAAAGTCAACTAGTTGGGATTTTGGCTCAACTAGTTCGGCGTTGGGCTCAACTAGTACGGCTTTTGTCCGAACTAGTTGTCCAAAAGTGTCACTAGTTGCTGAAAAAGCGTAACTAGTAGGAGTTTTTGTTCAACTAGTACGGCAAAGTTGCGAACTAGTTGGACAAAATGTCCAACTAGTACTGCCAAAGTCTGAACTAGTAGATGACTATGGAAAGCCCTTTTAGCATCTATTAGATATCCTTGATATCAAACTTAAGTGTCATCTACTAGTTCAGACTTTGGCAGTACTAGTTGGACATTTTGTCCAACTAGTTCGCAACTTTGTCGTACTAGTTGAACAAAAACTCGTACTAGTTATGTTTTTTCAGCAACTAGTGACACTTTTGGCCAACTAGTTCGGACAAAAGCCGTACTAGTTGAGCCCAACGCCGAACTAGTTGAGCCAAAATCCCAACTAGTTGACTTTTTTGCGCACTAGTCGATGACTGGACCCAACTAGTAAAGCTCAAAGTCCTACTAGTTAACTAGTGCGCTGAAAAAACGCCAACATGTTGACTACTTGAGCGCAAATACGCCTTACTAGTGGACTACTAAAGCTCAAAATGCTTACTAGTACTACTAGTAAGAGCCAGAATGTCTACTAGTACTACTAGTAGGAGCCAAAATGTCCACTAGTACTACTAGTAGGAGCCAAAATGTCTACTAGTTACACTAGTAGAGCTTTTTTGGCCTTACTAGTACCACTAGTGAGAGCCAAAATGCCCACTAGTCACACTAGTTGCGCAAAATGCTAATGATGAGACATGAAATGAGACTTCCAAATGGCTCTCTGGTTCAAAATAAAGAAAACCAACCAATCAGGACTCAGAATTTCATCATTATCCCGCCCGTTTCATGCGCATGCAGTCCACAAGTACTACTAGTTACCCTATTTCCATACTACTAGTACTACTAGTAAGTTCAAAAATGCTTACTAGTACTACTAGTAAGAGCCAAAATGTCCACTAGTACTACTAGTAGGAGCCAAAATGCCAACTAGTTGCACTAGTGGGCTGTTTTGACCTTACTAGTACTACTAGTGAGCGCCAAAAATGTTTAACTAGTTAACTAGTAACACTGATTTTTGCCTTACTAGTTAACTACTAGAACAAATTTCTTTTGACTAGTAAGGCTTTGTGCCGAACATGTAAACACTTTGACCGAACATGTAGGAACATTTTCGTACATGTTGACACTTTCCTTTAACTAGTTGAGCTTTTCGCCGCACTAGTAAGCGACTGCACGCAACTAGTAAGACTTTTCTTTAACATGTTGGGCTTTTTGCCGAACTAGTTGGCATTTTCAGCGCACTAGTCGACAACTTGGTCTTACTAGTACGCCAAAATTGCGCACTAGTCGACATCTGAGCGCAAGTAGTTAACTAGTAAAGCGTTGCGACTGTCATAGATGTTAACTAGTGAAATTTTTTTACGTCAGTAGTAATACTAGTCGCGCGCAGATGTCGACTAGTACGCAATTTTGTCGAACTAGTAAGACCAAGTCGTCGACTAGTGCGCCGAAAATGCCAACTAGTTCGGCAAAAAGCCCAACATGTTAAAGAAAAGTCTTACTAGTTGCGCGCAGTCGCTTACTAGTGCGGCAAAAAGCTCAACTAGTTGAAGGAAAGTGTCAACATGTACGAAAAATTTCCTACATGTTCGGTCAAAGTGTTTACATGTTCGGCACAAAGTCTTACTAGTCAAAAGAAATTTGTTCTAGTAGTTAACTAGTAAGGCAAAAATCAGTGTTACTAGTTAACTAGTTAAACATTTTTGGCGCTCACTAGTAGTACTAGTAAGGTCAAAACAGCCCACTAGTGCAACTAGTTGGCATTTTGGCTCCTACTAGTAGTACTAGTGGACATTTTGGCTCTTACTAGTAGTACTAGTAAGCGTTTTTGAACTTACTAGTAGTACTAGTAAGTTCAAAAATGTGCTACTAGTACTACTAGTCAGCATTTTGGTGCTTACTAGTAGTACTAGCAAACATTTTGACTCTTACTAGTAGTGCTAGTAAGGTCAAAAACACTCCACTAGTGTAACTAGTGGACATTTGGGCTCTTACTAGTAGTACTAGTAAGAGCCCAAATGTCCACTAGTACTACTACTAAACATTTTGAGCTTCACTAGTAGTACTAGTAACACGGAAACTGGGCAACTAGTAGTACTAGTGGACTGCATGCAAATGAAGCAGGCGGGACAAAGATTTTGATTGGTCAGTGTAGAAACTGTGTGCTGGACCTCTTAAAGTGCCCGCTCTGTATAGTAACTTGAGTTTTAGCAGCACTCATTTCAGGAAGCCTGTTAATTTAGTTTATTTTATATTAACATGAAATGGCAATTGAATGCATTTTGGTAGATTAAACATACAACGACATGAAAACCAAAGTAAATGTAACATTAATATTTTTATGTGTAGAAAATTTGCAACTACAGAGAATTAATTTTAAAAAGTCTTTTCTCTGTTCCTCCACCGCGTCTGCTTGGTAACACGGGGGAACTTCTGCTTGCCTGTGTTGTTCTTCCCAAACAGCTTATCTGAAGTGACAAGCAGAAGTTCCCCCGTGTTACCAAATTGTTGTTAATCATTTCACATACAGATGTCACTCATTTCAATGCCGCGGCCGCAGTGAGGAAGCTGAAATAATTGATCCAGGAGTCGCTGCAGTGCGGAACAACAACCAGCAGGTGGCAGATGAGAGCCGTCGAGATGCAGCTTCTGTCCGTCTCTCATCCATAGATTGTTTATAAAGATATATATTAATAATATTTATAATATAGTCTATGCTCTCATCATGCTCGACAAGCAGAGAGAACAGAGAAACCCCGTGAAGCTGTCTGAGAATTAGTTATAAGTTATATTGTCTGCTGGACCCGTTAAGTAAACTAACACGTTACAGTCTTAATTTCATAAAGGACATTTATATTATGATATTTAAACCAACCATCCGTCAACACAGTTTAGACCTCAATATACGAAACATGTAAATTTGTCCCCTCCAAAAATTGTAACCGACTGATCATCAGAAGCCGAAAGAAAGCTGATTGTTCTCCCCAGTATTCAGAGTTAAACTGACTCCAAAACGCGCTGGACATGAATCATTCACAGAAAACCTGCAGCGTCTCGTTTGTGAGCCAGTCTGTCTCATGACATTCATGAAATAATCATGAAATTTAATCTATCTAGTTATTTTCCGTGACACTCTGCACGACTTTCAAACTGATGTATTTCAGTTGGAAGTAGGTTTGTGCCTGCAGCGGCTTTTTTTCTCATTTGTTATTCATTTTTAACTATAACTACGTCACTCAACATTTAATCATAAGATATTATCCTTGATTTTATTTATTCATTTTAATATTACCAGCCCGGTGGGGCCGGAGAGGACGCGTATGAGTATTTTCCTCACTGTCGATTTTAGTATCTTTAACATTTCTCAACATACCGTTACTATGGTGATGACGCCAGCTAAAGCCGTAACATATAGTCAGTATAACATTATATAAAACTGCAGATTGGTGGTAACGTACTGTAGTGTATATTGAAGTGTAAAGAAAATAATGTGTCTATGTATAATAAACTCGATCAGCCTTAAACTGCGCAGTAAACAGAATTTGAAGCTCTGTGATTGGCTGACCGGAATTCCCGCCGACCGGAAGTGTTTTCCTCACTGTGATCGTGTTAAAGTTTTGTCTTAATGATATCTTTAAGATTTCTCAACACAACAACACCAACGTGTCCTCAGTAACTCAACAGTAAGATAAGTTAGTGTTAAGGCCATCAGTCATCATTATTTCTCCTCTGATTCTGAGTAATAAAGTAGTTTCTGTCAGGTTGTGGTAGCGGAAGGCTAGGGAAGAGCATTGTGTTGTGGGCGCGTTCGACTCCTGGTTTTGCTCTCTGCCGTCAGTTGGCTTCATTCCGTTTCAAACTGCCGCCGTTCCGCCGCAACCCGAATCCAAACACCACCATGTCTGTTTAGAAAAAGCTGTTTTATAGCCTGTGATTGTAAAATGTGAAGTTGCTCTTTTAATGATATATTTCCAAGAATGTGTGGCTGAGTATATTTAATATGAAATCATCTTTCTTAAAACAATAAAACCCTCCAACGTTGTGTGTTTATAAACGGGATGAAGACGAGGTTATAAAACTGGACTTAATATTTCACTTCCATCATCAAACTGGACTTTAGATTCTGCATAGCATTCAACCCCTTACTGTTACATAATCTAATTATTTATTAATTATGTTAATAATTTCCCTTAATTAAAATTAATAATAATGTATTATTAATTTATATAATTTATTCTCTTGTCACTTTCATATATTTCATTCACTTCAATTCTTTGTCCATATTTGCTCTGTACAGTCAATATTTCATTTCAGGTTTCCACTCTATAAATAGACTTTAAAATTTCAACTTAAATCTAATATTGCTTTATTGACTTAATTATTATTATTATTGTTATCATTATTATTATTATTATTATTATTAGTAGTAGTAGTAGTAGTAGTAGTAGTATTACCTTACTTTTGTGTATTTTCATTCTTGTGTGTTGCAGATTTTTGTGAGCAAACACCAAGACTCATTTTCTGTATGTTTGCATTGGCTAATAAAACAGATTCTGATTGAATGAGCTGCTGTACGTCATACTGACATAAAATCCCAAAACCAAGAATCATAATCAGGGTTGTGTGAATAGTAGCCCAGGGCCAGCCGTGGTTTAGGCCACATAGACGGTCCCCTAGGGCACCAAATAAGGGAAGGGGCACTGAGTGAGTTACTGACAGGTTTGCTTGTTCCTGTTCAGCTTTGGAAATTGAGCAGTCGATGGGTTTTCATCTGTTGATTTTCAAAGCCTTACTTGTCGTTCAGCCACCAAACACTCATTGAATGGCACCTTGACCTCCACTTGCCTTTTGTCCAGAGAACTGGGAGGATTTGTCTGGGCCGGAGGTATAAATGTTACACTTCATTTTAGTGCGAGTGTGGAGCTATTGTTGCACTTTTTGGGGCTCCAATTTAAATCTCACCTAGAGCACCAACATAGTCAGGCTGGCCCTGTAGTAGCCTACCCTCACCCTAACCCAAGCCTACAGTAATGTACTAGACTATCAGCAGTATAATAATCTCTGAAGGTGACTCATTCTGGTCACTATTTCCCCTAAAAAAAAAAAAGAAAAAGAAAAAAAAGCTTCATTTTATACGTAGCTGCTTGAAGAACTCTTTAAAATTTTCTGTATTTCTGTATAAATATGACCTCAAACATGATCAGATAGTCCTAAAGTCCTAAAACTAGATAAAGTGAATCCAATTAAACAAATGAGACAAAAAAAAATCATTTTTTAAATCTTTTTCGTTTATTTATTGAGGAAAATGATCCAATCTAAGATATTTGTGTGAAGCAAAAGTATGTGAACATTGACTGTAGCCACTGCAAGAGAAGCCTTTAGTTTCCTAGACGTTACCCTGGGGTCTGTTGTGGCCTCCTGGACTATTACACACCTGCTCTTGGTGTGATCTTTGTTGGTTTACCACTCCGGGGGAGGGTAACAGTGGTGTTGAATGTATTCAGTTTATATACAGTCTGTCTGACAGTTGACTAGTGGAGTCCAAACTCTTTAGAAATGGTTTTGTAACCCTTTCCAGCCTGGTGATCATCAGCAACTCTTCTTTTAATGTTCTCAGAAATCTCCTTTGTTTGAGCCATGACACACTTCCACAAACCTTCTTTAAATAAGGCGGGCCTCCCAGACTCACACTTGATTGTCGTCTTGTTGATTGATCTTGGTCCCTTTCAAATGAAATGATAATCCTAGAGGTTCACATACTTTTGCCACACACACATATGTAACGTTGGATCATTTTCCTCAATTAATTAATGAAAAAGATGAAAAAAATGTTGTTGTTTTTTATCTCATTTGTTTAACTGGGTTCACTTTATCTAGTTTTAGGACTTGTGTAAATGTCTGATCACATTTTAGGTCATATTTATGCAGAAATACAGAAAATTCTAAAGGGTTCACAAACTCTCAAGCAGCACTGTATCTCAGTCCTTCAAAGTTGTCTCTGAGACCAGGTCTGGGATGGTTTGTATCTGTGAAATGAGAAAATTAAAACTTTGACGTAGAGTTAAACCAAACACATCGTTGGAAAGGTCTCGACCTGGAGAGTAACATATGTCAGTATGAAGGTTCTACAGGGCTCCTGCTAAGAAATATTGACCTTTGAACCTTGACCTTGGTGCATGTTTGAAGGCTTATAATTCAGCAACATAAGGGGCTTCAGACATGAGACCAACTGTTATCGAGAGCTCTGGACCTCAGCTACCATGTGAGTAGAGTCAACAACTGGGGAGGTGGTAAAATATGGTTAAAATTAATTTTCACATATTTATCAATTAGATATTTAAAATCTGATTACATACATGTGTTTACTGTCCCCTTAAACTCCTCAGTTTACTCTCAATCAACTATTTACAACTTCCAATTGTAGGAAAAACAGTCATGTTTATAAAAAATAAAAATACAATTCCCCAGAGACAAACACTGCATCTGGACCGCTCGATGTGCCACCTGCTGGTTGTCGCTGCGCACTGCAGCTGCTCCTGGATAAATGATTTCACCGTCTTCACTGTAGTCACATCAACTGAAATGAGTCACATAAATAACAGCCGTGCTGCTAACATATAGGTGTTATGTGCTTATTGTTGATCAAAGTGAGCCTGACAGAGTTTATTTTTCTGATATAGGCTCATTCATTGTTTATAATGTAGTTAATAAACAAGGTGTAGTAGTCACATTTGATTTTAATTTTTGAACATTACTGTATATGTTGGATGAGTTACTGCCGCTCATCAGCAAAAATATAGTATATTATTTCTCTGTGGTTACTTGGTTTTAACCATCACCACTGCTAAATAATGTGACGATATGATATGAATGATAAAATGTTCATATGACCGAGTTGAAAGGAAAAAGCAAGAAGCAGAGCAGCTGCTTTTCTGTTTTAGAAAATGATTACATAGCTTTGTGTTGTTTAAAAAGGCAACAAGGAAAATGAGTCAAGCAGTAAACAACAGAAAAACAATTGAATACCTTTAGATTAATTTTTGTTAATAGAAAAAGTAATTAATTCATGCTTTATTCTGCATGGATAGTAAGCAAAAAGCTGGCGGTTAACGACAATGAAAACTTATCAGGCTTTACAGGGTTAAATTTTGGCCGGGTGGAGTTCTTGCTGGAGAGCCAATAGGAAGGCACAATGTCCCGCCTCCTGATTAGCATTTAATGCAACTAGTGCTACTAGTGGGCATTTAGTCTCTTACTAGTTCAACTAGTAAACACTTTTAGCCTTACTAGTAGTACTAGTAAGGTCAAAAACACCCTAGTAGTGCAACTAGTGGGCATTTTGGCTCTTACGGGTACGACTAGTAAACATTTTGTCTCTTACTAGTAGTACTAGTAAGGTCAAAAATGTGCTACTAGTACAACTAGTAAGCATTTTGGCTCTTACTAGTAGTACTAGTAAACATTTTGGCTCTTACTAGTAGTACTAGTAAGGTCAAAAATCGCCCACTAGTGTAACTAGTAGACATTTTGGCTCCTACTAGTAGTACTAGTGGACATTTTGGCTTCTACTAGTAGTACTAGTAGACATTCTGGCTCTTACTAGTAGTACTAGTAAGCATTTTGAGCTTTAGTAGTCAACTAGTAAGGCGTATTTGCGCTCAAGTAGTCAACATGTTGGCGTTTTTTCAGCGCACTAGTTAACTAGTAGGACTTTGAGCTTTACTAGTTGGGTCCAGTCGTCGACTAGTGCGCAAAAAAGTCAACTAGTTGGGATTTTGGCTCAACTAGTTCGGCGTTGGGCTCAACTAGTACGGCTTTTGTCCGAACTAGTTGTCCAAAAGTGTCACTAGTTGCTGAAAAAGCGTAACTAGTAGGAGTTTTTGTTCAACTAGTACGACAAAGTTGCGAACTAGTTGGACAAAATGTCCAACTAGTACTGCCAAAGTCTGAACTAGTAGATGACACTTAAGTTTGATATCAAGGATATCTAATAGATGCTAAAAGGGCTTTCCATAGATGACACTTAAGTTTGATATCAAGGATATCTAATAGATGCTAAAAGGGCTTTCCATACACTAGTGGAGTTGTACTAGTACCACTAGCAGAACTAGTACTATTGCACAAGTACAACTAGTGCAATAGTACTAGTTCTACTAGTGGTACTGGTACTACTCCACTAGTAGTACTAGTAGTACTAGCAGTACTAATGACATTTTTTTTTTTGACTTTACTAGTAGTACTAGTTGTACTAGTTGACAACAAAATGTTAACAAGGAGGCGGGAATGGGGGCGTACAAGGAAGCTGCCTATTTTAAAATAATTGGTTGATGTTTCGGCCAATATGGGACTGTTTTGCTCATTGGTCAAGGAGATATTTCACAGAATTTCAAACGCAAACATGGCGGACGCCGTCCTGAGACGAATTAGAAGACGATGTACAGCAATTGAACGGGCGTATCATCAAGGATCTGCAGGTCGAAGAGAAGTGCGCGCTATCGACATCTCTATTGCTAACTTGAGAAGAGTTGAAGACAGTATTAGCGCAGAGGCAATGCGGGATATAGTCCAGAGTCTCACAGATCTTCGAAGTTTCATCACTGCGCCCCCGGCACCCGATGCAGTACGTGCTGGCTTCCACGCAGCACGTTTGCATTCAGGTAAGGTATGCACAGGGCTTTATAGGACTATCTTTTTTAAATAACCCGTTCAATTGATTTTTTTCTTTTAAAAAATCTTTAACAGATTTACTGGACATATGGGCTTGTCTGAAGACATGTGAATTCACTTTAGCAGATCGTCTACTCGATTTGTTTGTTGATTAGACCTGATGTCAGTGAAGTTCCTTTATCTGTCATTTTGTAGATTTAAAGATTCTGTGACTCAGTAGTTGTCCACGTTGAAAAAGTCTATTTGGTAAGCATGTTAAAAACGTCTAATATAGGAAGCTGTATTGCTTGACAAAGTTTCTGGATTAATTCCCATTAATAAAACTACCACGCATACGTACGGTATTAATTTCATTTCTCTTTAAAATCGTAGTCCTTGACATAATTGGCTTGAGGAAAATTGCTGCTTGAGGGTCAGATTCTGACTTGATCAGAACTTGAAAGCAACAGCAACTGGGGTTTGTAACATGAAAATCGATGTAGGTGTTCACTCCGGCTGTCCAGTTACACCACGAGGTAAATGAATGTACCTGCTGTGATTTCAGCTAGTAGCCCACACCTTGCTCCTATAATCTGATTCGTTTTAAGCCCACTTGTGTTTGGGAAGACAACAAATGTGGAATTATTAAAATATGTATGGTAGACTGTTTTCTTTGTACTTCATTGTACTTTGTATTAACCTATTATTCTTAATATTCATTTACTGATTTTCCTTAATTGTTTTATTTACATATTTTAGGAAGACGAGGGAGACCTGCACTTGACATTACAAGGGGGCAAATTGAGCTACTCTTGAGTCAAGGCTTCACAGTGAGAGCCATGGCAAGGATGTTGGGCTGTTCTTCCTCATACCTGCATAAAAAAATGAAGTCTTTTCAGATTTCAGCAAGAAACAGATTCACTCCCATTAGTGACGCTAATCTAGAGGAGCACGTCAGGAGACTTCACAACCAGTTTCCCAGATCAGGCTCAGAAGTAAGCATACTTCAACATATTCCCTTGTAGGTTTTATGTATATAATTTTTATAGAAAATGTACTTTATCTTAATTGTCTTGAACTTTTTGTTATGAACTCCTTTCAGATGATGAGGGCGTACCTGCATGCTGAAGGGATTGTAGTACAGAGGAGAAGAGTTCGAGAGACCCTGAACCGCATTGATCCAGCTGCTGCAGCCCAGAGATGAAGCCAGACTGTGGCTAGGAGAACATACTATGTGCCGTTTCCAAATAGTTTGTGGCACATAGATGGCCATATGTGTCTCATTAGGTAATCAGGGGTCAGCTCTTGTATTTATATGTACTGGTGGGAGTCTTAGGAAGCCATATTGGGTGGGTGGTGCAGACTCACTTTCACTGTGTATGTGTTAAAGTTCAGGTTTTTACATAATATAACCTCTTCCAAATCCAGCCTTATTCTGTCTTTTGTCATCTTTCTTTTCCACTTTTTTAAGCAGTCTTTTTTTCCTAATCAAAATATTTTTCTTAATTATGAATCTATTGATGCTAATGTAATAGAACAATCTAGAAGGGTTTACATGTATTGAAGACATCTATTATTCTATTTGAAATGTTTTACAGATGGGGGTTTGTGACACATGCTGGTATTGATGGGAACTCCAGACTAATAACTTACATCAACTGCAGCACAGACAACACAGCTTTGACAGTGTTGACTTATTTTGTTCGTGCCACCTGTCTGTACGGGTTACCCTCCAGAGTGAGATCTGACAAGGACACACAAGGCACATTACAGGCCAGTCTGTACACAACCAACGTATTGAGCGACTTTGGAGAGATGTCTTCCAGCAGGTTGTGCACTACTTCTACATGCTTTTCTATTCGTTTGAAGATGAACAAATACTGAACCCCGAACATAACGCTCAAAAAATGGCACTACAAGTAGTGTATAAGCCAGAAATCCAAAAACGATTAGATTTATTTAGACACGCTTGGAACAACCATAGAGTCAGATCGGCTAACAACCGTACACCAACACAAATTTGGATGGAGGGCATGTTAACCAACAGTGAGCAGGAGTCAACAGCTCTGAACAACATCTTTGGAGATGACCCTTACAGCCAAGAAAATCTGGAAGCTGGCTTGGCGAGACACGGCGTACAGCTCACCCAGTTACAAGCAAACACTGAAGACCTTGAACGAGCAAGGATTGTGTCACAACCACTCAATAACCTCAACTCTGAACAGCTGCGGGATCTTCAAAATGCAATGGATGGAACAACAGACTTAAAGGAGAGGTATCTGGTGTGTGCTAGAGAGATTCAAAACATTCTTCAAAGAACATAATACACTTAATGTGCAAACAGCAATACAAGTATAAACAAACACAAACCTTCAGACGTTACCAGGGGAAAAAACAACATAGTAAACACAGTTTATTCTTGTCAGATAGTGCAAACTGACTGGGAGCATCTGCTAATCAAATCTTCTCACGGTACTGTTACTGTAAAACTGCCTGACAGGGTCTACACCTTTCCAAATCCCAAAGACTCTCTTGTGGCCTGGAAAAGCATCCCATGCAGTTCGTCCTCCTGTGTGACGCCTCTTGGAAGATACAAGCACATCACGCAGGTTGAGGCGTAGGGCAAACGGCGCTGGCCCGCTTCCTGTTCGTAGAAGTCGATGCTGGGCTTCCTGGGAAAGCCCAGGGCAGGAACTTCATCTGCTCCGGTGATGAAAATCAGAAGGTCTTCGAATCTTAGTTCAGTCACTTTGTCTGCCAGGGAAAAGGAAATCATAACATTTTAAACATTAATTTCTAAAGTCAAATATCTAGCGTTACAAGATCGGGACTATATCTATTTCATGCCGCCATTTAATCAAAAATTTAGGGTATGTAAACACAACTGGTTTAGAGTACACTTTTGAGACAAAAGGTGCGTTTGATGACATCAAAACTTGCATGTGCCCCTTGTTCTAATGACTTTGGCTACAGTGGCATAAGACAATTAGCATTTCCCTAAATTGGTAAAACACTCCACAATAACCATCTGAGTATTTGCCTTCTGTCGCAGTATATTTAAAGTGGACCTTTTTATTTGTGTGGTGTGTAATTGAAATATTACAATTTCATAATTGGCGCTCAAAAATTTTCATAAAGGAATAAAACGTACCTTCAATCATGTTAAGAACCATCTCCCAGCTGTAGATAGTGTCCTCTTCTGCGTCGCGACGGTTGGTTCCTCTACTGCTGTAATTGTAACTGAAGATGGCCTTGAAGGCTGCCTTCGACAGGGGTTCCTGCATGTTGGTGAACAGAGGCAGAAAGGCAATCCAGTTCTCCGTGACCAGGTCCCACAGCTTTCCAAAAGCATTCATTCCCTCTGTGAACTGGCATATCATTTTGGTCGTCCTATAAACCGACAGAGATAAAACATGTACGTTACTGTGAAGAAGTTTGGAATCACTTGTATCTTTTTAAATTTAATTATGTATTTATTTTTGGAAAGACTGAATAACTGGAGGAAAAGTTATAATGATAGTGTTACAAAAAATTACTAATACTGTATGAAATCACTGTTTATTAATTCTAAGTTTGCAACGGCTCGCCGGTTTCAGCAGCCGTGACCAGGACAGAAAGAGAAGGAAATCCTCAAAAGGACGAGTACATCTGTCTCTAGTATAATTAACAAGAAACAATTTCCCAGCTGATTCTCAGCTGGCAGCTTCTCTTTCTGCCCTGGTAATTTGTAATCTTATCATTATTATTTTTGATCAATTTGATGCTACAATGGGGAATAAAATTATCAACCTCTGTCCCAAACAAACTAATCAATACATAAACCTTTCTCAGTGATTCCAAACTTCCTTTAAGATACAAAAGTATGTCTACATTTGTAAACAAAATCAAATACTTAATAAACACAGATTCTGTTTGATATATTCCATATTTACGTTACCGGGAAATAATGTTGCGGCATCCAGCAAATTAATGTTTTTATATTGACAGTGTTTATTAGTTACAACTGTAAAGCTTATTTCATTTGTATATGTGTTTACCTGAGAAAAATGTAGTGCTTCACCACATACGCATAGATTTTTGGTATGTCTTCAACTGTGGCACTAAATATGCCTGGGACTCCGCACTCTGCAATCCAGTCCCCCAAGTCTTGCTGGAGTGCAGTCAGGTCTCCAGCAGTCTTGCACTGTAGGATCTTAAGAGAGAAGTCTGAGTGAAGACAATGTAGCTGTAAGAGTCCCAGATTGATTATTTCTCCTGCTCAGATTTATGCTTTTGTCAAATTTGACCACAAGTTTAACAAGTTTGTTTGTTTAAAATCCAAATAAATATTAACATGGCAATTATTAAGCACCGTTTTGACTTTGCTTTGCACATCTGGGTCAGGCAGCACCTGCCAGTCAAACTGCTCCAGTTGCGGCTCCTGGCCACACATCAGCTGGAAGAGGCTGGGATCCAAGGCTTTGATACACGGACCTCCATGTGCAATCGACCAAGCGATAAGGTTGCCGCCTTTAAAATATTTACGCTGGTCTAATGCTGCTTGATCATAACTAAGAAAGACCTGGCCAGCCTTTCCCTCGAAAATGCCAAGAGAGGTCTGTACCTCTATCATCAAGAGTCTAGAATAAACAGAAAATAGAAATACAACAGTTTGTATTACTTTGCAGTTCAGCTGAAAACATGCACAAATTTATTATAAAGCCTTTAATAAATTACTTGAGGTATTCAGACCTGAAAAACTCTCGCTGTGGTCCCCCCATATCATCTGCATCTTCTCCTACAAACTCAATGACTGGTGAATAGGTCCAATAGAAAGAGGCTCTGGAGATTGCTTTAATAGCGCTCTCCAGAAGCTTTTTCCTCCTGATACAAATGGTGGATGCCAGGCCCTCAGAAAGGTGATGCTCTTGAAAAGTGCTCAAAATGACAGCAAGATCAATTTCTTCCTAAAATATATAAAGCACATATGACGTACATCAGCAATGATTGACAAAAATGGTTGGCCACTTCCGGGACAGGTGATCTTAGAAATTTGTTAAAAAAAAAGTGGCAATATCCAATTCTTTAAATTTTGAGTATGTGAAATGCATAGTCATTAAAAATTCTTGAACAAAATATTCTACCAGTTTTCTGTAGTGAAAAAAAAAAAAAACCTACCGAAGGAGGACTGTCGGTTTCAAAAGTAACTGCGATAATGTCGTCCTTGTCCCCATCCTCATCCTCAGAATGATCAATGACAAAGTCACTGACAGGACTCCTAAAAAAAAAATCAGATTTCTTTCTTTTTAACTGCCAGTATTACATACTCTGGCCTTTCAAAAACTAATTTCAAAGTCATTTTAAACCACTGGTGTATTCTGATATTATTCTCTCTAAAATCTATTGAACAGATGAGTATTGAGACTGTTAATGTGTATAAAATGCAGTGTCACATGTTTCCGTTTTTTTAAACATATAAAATACCTGTTTAGTGGTTCCACACGTGATCTTCTGTAGAAGACCTTGAAAGTACAAATGTTGCATGAAATGATGGTGTCTCAATATAGTCTATATTTTTAAAAACATACTTAATACTACTTATTACAATAATAGTGAACTATCGTCATGTAAAGATTTACCTCTGGGGTCCCAGCATTCAGCCACTGTGCAGGATCCAAACTTGCCTCCTGTTGATTAACAAGACTTACCGTTAACATCCAACTATTTTACTGAGGTTAGCTTTAAAAACAGAAAAGATGACTTTTTAACTACGATTATTAAACATTAATATTTCTATTTACTTCAATCTGAATGATCAAAAGTACATACAGAATGTATTATTGTTTTTCATAACTTACGAGTGATGGGTTCAAGTCTGTCCTTGGTGAGCTTCCATCAGTGTCCATAGTTGAAGAGAGGGACATGGTGTTAAGGGGAGGGGACTGGTAACTTACATGAGAATTACTATTAGATGTGACCAATGACATGTCCATAGGTGCTGTAGGAGCAGGGTGTGTGACCTGTGGGACAGCGGTTGAGGCCGGCGGTCTGGCGGCTGATGGTGCGAGGGACTGGGATGGACTTACATGAATGGCTGGGGGGGAAGTGTATGAGGCTGCAGGTGTGACAGCAGTGGGTGAGGCTGCAGCTCTAAAGTCAGTGTGTGAGGCTGCAGGTGTGATGGCAGTGTGTGAGGCTGCAGGTGTGATGGCAGTATGTGAGGCTACAGGTGTGATGGCAGTGGGTGAGGCTGCAGGTGTGATGGCTGTCAATGAAGCAGTGGGTGTGGCCATCAGCGGTGTGGCTGATGGAGAAGCAGGTAGAGACTGTGAAACTGTCTCAGGTCCAGCTGGTGGAGATGTTTCTGGTAGGGTATGAGTCCTCTCAGGTCCTGAGGTCTTGATGGACAAAACAAACTGCCTGATTAGTAATTAATATCAATCTACGCATATTCAAAAGGAGTGTTGGTTCAAAACAACAATAAAAACTCACCTCTAATGGCAGTATAATATTTGTCTGGGGAATAATATAAACCCTGCTTCTGCCAGCTGCTGTCTTCAGCTCATTCAGAGTATTTGCCTGAATTTTAGTCAGAACCCTGGACTTATCAGCTCTTGCGAGATGAAATCCAATTACATTTAGGCTTACGGTGGGAAAGCTTTGGCAGATGTAATTATTAAACTCTGGAAGAGTCCAAGAGAGTGGGACGTAACTTCTATGTGAGACTGTCCCTGGCAAATCATGACTTGGGATCCCTGGAAAATAATTAAAGAGAAAATTGTCAATATACTGACTCAATAATTGTCTAATTTGAATCATTGACTTAGATTCAAAGCCTTATTGTGTCTTTATAGGCTGTGAACAACATACTTTGCTGTGTTTGTTATATTTGGAGCACAATTTCAATTCAATTTATTTATAAAGTGCCAAATCAGAACAAAAGTTATCTCAGGGCTCTTTCCACATAGCGCAGGTCTAGACTGAACTCTTTAATTTACAGAGACCCAACATTCCCCCATGAGCAGCACTTGGCGACAGCAGCAAGGAAAAACTCCCCTTTAACAGGAAGAAACCTCAAGCAGAACTGGACTCTAGGTGGACGCCATCTGTCAATATTTGAGCTATATGCACACGGGCTACATAGTGATAAACATCGGTTTGTGGATGTTTAGGGTATTTGCTTGAAAAAATGAATCAGGGCAAGTCCTGCTCAGTACACGTGTAAGATAAATGGGATTAGAATAAAATCATGTGACTTTGCAGTATTTGTGGTCCAAGTGATTATCCTGCCCTATTATGAATTTGACACACCAAATAAATGGCATTCAAAGATGACAGACTGCAATTAATAATATTTAATGTATGTGGGCTGATGTTAAATGAAGCCAAAATTACATAATGATATGAATTTTGATGCAGTTCAGTCTTGCTGCCAAAAGTGGAGCATGATGGTTGTCTTTTATTGTTTTCCACATTGCACACTGGTCACACAAATATAAATAAACTTCCTATCCAACACTTGCAAATATACAGTAATGTTGATGGATGTGCATTTTCTGTGTAAATAAATACCAAAAACTCAGGTGCACGCTCACATTCAAAACCAATACAGTGTGTACATTACCTAAGCCTATTCTGGTGAGTTTACTGCATTCTTTACGAGGTGGAAGGACAACTTGATGAGCATTTGGCAACAGGAACAGCTTTACTCTCCAAACTCCACTTGTCCTATTTGCAGGTGCAGGTGTTTCTGTACAAAAACAGAATATTGCATATTGTTAAACATTACATTTAAATTGTTTGATTTTGTGTCATTTTCATATCAGTATTTAATGGTTAATAATACCCCATCCACATGCTCATTTTACCCCAGCCTGGGGTAGTTGTGCCAAAGAACTAACTTTTTTTGATGGCTCATTGTTCTAAAACCACAATAATTAGACAACTTGTTTTAATTTCCATGGGTACACAACAACCTGAGCTATATATAGTAACTATTATTTGAAACAAATACACTTTTATTTAGCAGTAAAATAATCAAATGTAAAAGCTGGCTCATGTTACCCCGTTCTCCCCTACTGCAGAAAAGGCATATTCTAAAAAACATTCTTGTTTTAATATTGTCATGATAATATGTGATTAACATTCTTCCAGTAACAGGATCAATATACTTATCCCGCCACACTGAGTTTTCTCCTACTTTCTTTAGGCTAACGTTACACATCAGCCAGAAACCAGCCGTACCTGGTGAACTGTTCAGGCCGGATCCAGCATGAATTGCAAAACGCCACACATGATGAATTTGTAAACCATTCGCGAGTTAGCAGCGACAGTGAAAGGGGCAATTTTGCCTCAGTAGACGGTTTTTAACATTAATGCTAATACTCGTTTAAGAAGGCCGGGTAACAGTTAGGCCTACCTGTCATCGGACCTGCTCTTCTTCGCCGCCGAAATGTGTTTCTTGTGGCTGTCAGCATGTTGTCTTCATCCCTCTGCTATGCCAGTTCCCGTCTTGCTACATTACGCGCATTCCAAACGCGATCAATAACATTATTAAAGCCACTTTCTGCAGCAGCTTCATGTGAAGTTTGGCTCATATCTCCAGAAGCGCCGGCCATTAACGTTACGTCCAGATGTTTGCTGCCACCTTCTGGTTATATTTGACCGTGTAAAAAGCGAGCAGAAGCCCGTCAGTGTTTATGACTGTGCTATTATATGGATCTTTCTGAACAATGAAGTCGAGATTACGAATTAAGTGCTGCATCATGATTGATTATTTAATGTGGTAATCAACATTATCTATCTATCTATCTATCTATCTATCTATCTATCTATCTATCTAAGATAGAGGTAAAAGATTAAATTGATTTACTTGTATGTCTGGATGTGAAAAAATGTTAGATTTCAAAGACAGACTATTGTTTTATTTCCCACAAATGCTGATATAATTCATCAAAAATTGTAATTAACATACTAAATATCATTTTAAAAATGATAATCATGAAATAGGAACAGACTTTTTACAATAAATTGTATATTTGCAAATTTTCTACACATAAAAACATTAATGTTACATTCACTTTGGTCTTCATGTTGTTTCATTTCATCTACCAAAACGCATTCAATTTATTGCCATTTCATGTTAATACAAAATAAACTAAATTAACAGGCTTCCTGAAATGAGTGCTGCTAAAACTCAAGTTACTATACAGAGCGGGCACTTTAAGAGGTCCAGCACACAGTTTCTACACTGACCAATCAAAATCTTTGTACCGCCTGCTTCATTTGCATGCAGTCCACTAGTAGCCCCGTTTCCATGTTACTAGTACTACTAGTGAAGCTCAAAATGTTTAGTAGTAGCACTAGTGGACTGTTTTTGACCTTACTAGCACTACTAGTATGAGCCAAAATGTTTACTACCACTAGTAAGCACCAAAAATGCTGACTAGTAGTGCATTTTTGAACTTACTAGTACTACTAGTAAGTGCCCAAAAAAAAAAAAAAACCTAGTTACACTGATTTGCCTTACTAGTTAACTAGTAGAACAAATTTCTTTTGACTAGTAAGACTTTGTGCCGAACATGTTGGAATTTTTTTGTACATGTTGACACTTTCCTTTAACTAGTTGAGCTTTTCGCTGCACTATGGAAAGCCCTTGACTTGAACTGAATCATTATGTTCATCAGTAACACCTGTTCTTTACTTACTATGGATAGCAAGGTCTATTCTTACCAATGACTTATTGATTCATCTTTGTACACTGCCTGCACATTATGACCTTTGTTAGATGCAGCACATGACAGTCAGCTTGTTATCCATTAACCTGAATTATTGCCAAAACAGCATGACAGATATCTTCATTAAGGAAACAAGTTTATTTCAACATTGAAAGACATTCTTAATCATTGCAGCTGCACAGTCGTTCACACAGGCTCCATCACATGGACAGAGAAGGCTGATGACGCGGACCCATCACTGACAGCAATTGGTGTCACATGTCTTTCCTTTGCAAACGCAGCCAGAGGCGCACTTGCTACAGTCGGATGGGCAGCATGAGCAGCAGCCTGCATTAAGAAAAAATAAGTGTTACTGACAACCCTATGATCATTGATCTGTTGCAACAAAAAGCAGCCAAGGCCACCCTTTAATTCCAGGACAAGGATATTACACAAGTCAAAGCATCTTGAGCTAAACATTAAGAGGTTTGGGGTGGAATGAAGTGACCTTCTGTGATGCAGCCAATTAAAGCCACCTGGTTTCCTACATCTTGAGTAAAGAGGCAATTTTAGACAAGGCAGCATTAATTCAGTATGCCAGATATGAAACGGCAAGAAGTCAGTCTTAAAAGAACACATAAGAATCCTACTTGGTGGCTTGGGTTTAGATTTTTTTTTTTTTTTTTTTTTTTTTTTAAAGAGAAGGCTACTAGTAAAATATATTTCATCAACAGTCACCTTGACTGGATTCAAAATTAAGACACCTGTGAGTTAGATGTGTGTGTAAAGATGTGATTTGACTTACTCTTTTTGCAAGAGGTGCAGGAGCAGTTTGTGCAAGTGCAGGATACTCCGCAGTTGCAGGTTCCAGCTGAAAGTAAGAACACAAGACATGTCAGCTTTAGGAATTCATTTGTGTATGACAGCAAGTCCTATAAAGTAATACCAGACGAAATATTAAGACTAATGAAATCCTTAAATAAAACTTACTCTTGGAGCATTCGCAAGGGTCCATTTTTCAGTGAGTGTAGTTCTCTTCTTTAGAGAGTGCTGCGTTTGTGCTTCTTCCCGTTGGAAGTGGTGGTATGAGTGTCAGAGAAGGGGCGGCTCTTTTATAGCATCCCGGTAACAACAAGACCGGGTGCAAAAAGCGTCTGTCACGCTGCACGCAGGCACGTAATTGACCATTACAAAGAGGTTTGTGCACACGGCTCAACTACGCAGCTGATTCCCAAAAGACGCGTCGGCGTGTTGTTTGTAAATTACATTCAGGTACGCGTTTTCGTCCTGCTCCACGTTGCAGGACTTGTGCGCATGTTTGGCCGCGTCGATCACCCTGGCTCGGTCCCGGGGCCTCATCGGCAGCTTCTCCAGCTGGCAGTCCAGCACCAGAACCGTCTGGTTACTCTACCGATTCCGATTACAAAATACATTCTTAATCATTGCAGCTGCAATCAAATACACAGTCGTTCACACACGCTCAACTAGTACGGCTTTTGTCCGAACTAGTTGGCCAAAAGTGTCACTAGTTGCTGAAAAAGTGTAACTAGTACGAGTTTTTGTTCAACTAGTACGGCAAAGTTGCGAACTAGTTCGACAAAATGTCCAACTAGTGCTGCCAAAGTCTGAACTAGTAGAGGACACTTAAGTTTGATATCAAGGATATCTAAGAGATGCCCAAAGGGCTTTCCATACGCGGCCAAACATGCGCACAAGTTCTGCAACGTGGAGCAGGACGAAAACGCGTACCTGAATGTAATTTACAAACAACACGCCGACGCGTCTTTTGGGAATCAGCTGCGTAGTTGAGCCGTGTGCACAAACCTCTTTGTAATGGTCAATTACGTGCCTGCGTGCAGCGTGACAGACGCTTTTTGCACCCGGTCTTGTTGTTACCGGGATGCTATAAAAGAGCCGCCCCTTCTCTGACACTCATACCACCACTTCCAACGGGAAGAAGCACAAACGCAGCACTCTCTAAAGAAGAGAACTACACTCACTGAAAAATGGACCCTTGCGAATGCTCCAAGAGTAAGTTTTATTTAAGGATTTCATTAGTCTTAATATTTCGTCTGGTATTACTTTATAGGACTTGCTGTCATACACAAATGAATTCCTAAAGCTGACATGTCTTGTGTTCTTACTTTCAGCTGGAACCTGCAACTGCGGAGTATCCTGCACTTGCACAAACTGCTCCTGCACCTCTTGCAAAAAGAGTAAGTCAAATCACATCTTTACACACACATCTAACTCACAGGTGTCTTAATTTTGAATCCAGTCAATGTGACTGTTGATGAAATACATTTTACTAGTAGCCTTCTTTTTTTAAAAAATCTTCACCCAAGCCACCAAGTAGGATTCTTATGTTTTCTTTTAAGACTGACTTCTTGCTGTTTCATATCTGGCATACTGAATTAATGCTGCCTTGTCTAAAATTGCCTCTTTACTCAAGATGTAGGAAACCAGGTGGCTTTAATTGGCTGCATCACAGAAGGTCACTTCATTCCACCCCAAACCTCTTAATGTTTAGCTCAAGATGCTTTGACTTGTGTAATATCCTTGTCCTGGAATTAAAGGGTGGCCTTGGCTGCTTTTTGTTGCAACAGATCAATGATCATAGGGTTGTCAGTAACACTTATTTTTTCTTAATGCAGGCTGCTGCTCATGCTGCCCATCCGACTGTAGCAAGTGCGCCTCTGGTTGCGTGTGCAAAGGAAAGACATGTGACACCAGTTGCTGTCAGTGATGGGTCCGCGTCGTCAGCCTTCTCTGTCCATGTGATGGAGCCTGTGTGAACAACTGTGCAGCTGCAATGATTAAGAATGTCTTTCAATGTTGAAATAAACTTGTTTCCTTGATGCAGATATCTGTCATGCTGTTTTGGCAATAATTCAGGTTAATGGATAACAAGCTGACTGTCATGTACTGCATCTAACAAAGGTCATAATGTGCAGGCAGTGTACAGAGATGAATCAATAAGTCATTGGTAAGAATAGACCTTGCTATCCATAGTAAGAAAAGAACAGGTGTTACTGATGAACATAATGATTCAGTTCAAGTCCTCCCCCACCCTTAGTGTATAACAATCAGCATGCATAATATACAAGGACCCTGCAACTGAAGTGACTTAAGTTTATTTATTTAAAAAAATCTGACAAGTCAAAGAGAAGAAAGCTTATTGGTGTCATCAGGTAGACTGGGCTCAGACCCACAGTTTGAGAATGTTGTATGGTTTGCAGGACCTACATAGGCTTATTCCCTTAAATCAAGCCAGGCAGTTTTGATTTGTTAGAGCAGGAAAAACTGTAAAATGTGATGGCCATGTTTTGGTTTAGACTTCTGGTTCAAGTTAAAGGTTTGTCCAGAAAGTGAAGGCATGTATAGACCAAAGACTGATTTTACATTCTTGAGCACTATAATTTGTATAGCCCAATATCGCGAATTTGCCTCATGGGGTTTTATAGTCTGTACAGTGATTTAAATAAGGGAACAACTCCCTAAAACCCCCTTTTAAACCTCAGGAAGAGCAGCAGAGCAGGGATCCTTCTCCCAGGACGGACAGATGTGCAGTAGATGTGTGTACAGAATATACAAAAAAGACACATTACACAAATACAGCATAGAACAGCATAACAAAATTGTAATGGATTTATAATATATGTGAGGAATGTGATGAAGAGGATGCCGAGTAGCTTCCAGGTGCCAGCAGAACAGAATATTAATTCTCAGACTCTTTTAAAATGAAGGATGTTTACAGACCTGGAGCACTTTGCACAAGAAAAGGAGCAAAAATTTAGTAAAAGTTTGAAGAAAACAGACCTGTGTTTTTTCCTCTCATCCTTTCAATCAAAACCTTTCCAAGCTGAGATCCAGTTTCTGAGCTGATTATGGCCCAAAATAAATCTGAGAGAGTCACAAACCCTCTCAGATTTATTTTGGGCCATAATCAGCTTAGAAACTGGTTTAAATGCATTTTGATAAGTCTATAAATGGACCTTTTGTAAGAATACATCTTTCACATGAACGCGGCTGCAACAACGTAGGTTTATTTTGACCTTGGCCTCTGCGGAACGTTCAAACCAGGCGGAACCTTTGGTTTCTCTTCGGAATCGGTAGAGTAACCAGACGGTTCTGGTGCTGGACTGCCAGCTGGAGAAGCTGCCGATGAGGCCCCGGGACCGAGCCAGGGTCGACGTGGCTATGGAAAGCCCTTTGGGCATCTATTAGATATCCTTGATATCAAACTTAAGTGTCCTCTACTAGTTCAGACTTTGGCAGTACTAGTTGGACATTTTGTCGAACTAGTTCGCAACTTTGCCATACTAGTTGAACAAAAACTCGTACTAGTTACGCTTTTTCAGCAACTAGTGACTCTTTTGGACAACTAGTTCGGACAAAAGCCGTACTAGTTGAGCCCAACGCCGAACTAGTTGAGCCAAAATCCCAACTAGTTGACTTTTGTGCGCACTAGTCGACGACTGGACCCAACTAGTAAAGCTCAAAGTCCTACTAGATAACTAGTGCGCCGAAAAAACGCCAACATGTTGACTACTTGAGCGCAAATTCACCTTACTAGTCGACTATTTAAGCTCAAAATGCTTACTAGTACTACTAGTAAGACCCAAAATGTCCACTAGTACTACTAGTAGAAGCCAAAATGTCCACTAGTACTACTAGTAAGAGCCAAAGAGCCAAAATGTCTACTAGTTACACTAGTAGAGCTTTTTTGACCTTACTAGTACCACTAGTGAGAGCCAAAATGCCCACTAGTCACACTAGTTGCGCAAAATGCTAATGATGAGACATGAAATGACACTTCCAAATGGCTCTCTGGTTCAAAATAAAGAAAACCAACCAATCAGGACTCAGAATTTCATCATTATCCCACCCGTTTCATGCGCATGCAGTCCACTAGTACTACTAGTTACCCTATTCCCATACTACTAGTACTACTAGTGAAGCTCAAAATGTTTACTGGTCCTACCAGTAAGAGCCAAAATGTCCACTAGTACTACTAGTAGGAGCCAAAATGCCAACTAGTTGCACTAGTGGGCTGTTTTTGACCTTACTAGTACTAGTAGTGAGAGCCAAAAATGTTTAACTAGTTAACTAGTAACACTGATTTTTGCTTTACTAGTTAACTAGTAGAACAAATTTCGTTCAACTAGTTAGGCTTTGTGCCGAACATGTAAACACTTTGACCGAACATGTTGAATGCATTTTGGTAGATTAAACATACAACGACATGAAAACCAAAGTAAATGTAACATTAATATTTTTTTGTGTAGAAAATTTGCAACTACAGAGAATTAATTTTAATAAGTCTTTTCTCTGTTCCTCCACCGCGTCTGCTTGGTAACACGGGGGAACTTCTGCTTGCCCCTTCAGATAAGCTGTTTGGGAATAACGACACAGACTATTTCCACACATGTAATTAATTAGGCCATTAATTCATGCTACACATTAAATAATATATCACACATTTTTGGATAAAATATATATCATGTCTCTAAGAATAAAATATTTCATTTCTTTAACATACGTAGTCCTATTTATTTATTTTTTCAGATCCTGTGCTTGCATAATGTTGGCTGTTATTTTTTGATAAAATGGCCATTCTATCCTCTTGGCTTTTATTTTGTTGATTTTACACTTCACTTCCGCTTCTTGTATGTAAGTTAATAAGGGTAACTTTAAAACGTTGTCCCTAGTACTACTAGTAGTACTAGTACTATTAGTGGAGGTTTCAATAAAATGCAACTAGTACTACTAGTGATACTAGTACCACTAGTAGCACTAGTACTATTCCACTAGTACTACTAGTGACACCATTTTAAACCTTCCACTAGTACTACTAGTACTACTAGTAGTCCTAGTACTCCGCTAGTAGTACTAGTACTACTAGTGACAACGTTTTAAAAAGTTACCCATATAACTTACAGACAGGAAGCGGAAGTGAAGTGCAAAAACGACAAAATAAAAGCCAAAAGGATAGAATGGCAATTCTATAACAAGAGTAACAGCCAATATTATGCAAGCACGGGATCTAATAAAATAAATAAATAGGTCTACATATGCTAAATAAATATTTTGTTCTTTTCATTTAGACATGATATATATTTAATCCAAAAAGTGTGATATATTATTTAGTGTGTAGCGTGAATCAATAGCCTAATTAATTACATGTGTAGAAATAGCCTGTGTTGTTCTTCCCAAACAGCTTATCTGAAGTGACAAGCAGAAGTTCCCCCGTGTTACCAAATTGTTGTTAATCATTTCACATACAGGTGTCACTCATTTCAATGCCGCGGCCGCAGTGAAGAGGCTGAAATAATTGAGCCAGGATTAGCTGCAGTGCGGAACAACAACCAGCAGGTGGCAGATGAGAGCCGTCGAGATGCAGTTTCTGTCTGTCTCTCATCCATAGACTGTTTATAAAGATATATATTAATAATATTTATAATATAGTCTATGCTCTCATCATGCTCGACAAGCAGAGAGAACGGAGAAACCCCGTGAAGCTGTCTGAGAATTAGTTATAAGTTATATTGTCTGCTGGACCCGTACAGTAAACTAACACATTACAGTCTTAATTTCATAAAGGACATTTATATTATGATATTTAAACCAACCATCCGTCAACACAGTTTAGACCTTAATATATGAAACATGTAAATTTGTCCCTTCCAAAAATTGTAACCGACTGATCATCAGAAGCCGAAAGAAAGCTGATTGTTCTCCCCAGTATTCAGAGTTAAACTGACTCCAAAACGCGCTGGACGTGAATCATTCACAGAAAACCTGCAGCGTCTCGTTTGTGAGCCAGTCTGTCTCATGACATTCATGAAATAATCATGAAATTTAATCTATCTAGTTATTTTCCGTGACACTCTGCACGACTTTCAAACTGATGTATTTCAGTTGGAAGTAGGTTTGTGCCTGCAGCGGGTTTTTTTCTCATTTGTTATTCATTTTTAACTATAACTACGTCACTCAACATTTAATCACAAGATATTATCCTTGATTTTATTTATTTATTTTAATATTACCAGCCCGGTGGGGCCGGAGAGGACGCGTATGAGTATTTTCCTCACTGTCGATTTTAGTATCTTTAACATTTCTCAACATACCGTTACTATGGTGATGACGCCAGCTAAAGCCGTAACATATAGTCAGTATAACATTATATCATACTGCAGATTGGTGGTAACGTACTGTAGTGTATATTGAAGTGTAAAGAAAATAATGTGTGTATGTATAATAAACTCGCTCAGCCTTTTTTGATTGGCTGACCGGAATACCCGCCGACCGGAAGTGTTTTCCTCACTGTGATCGTGTTAAAGTTTTGTCTTAATGATATCTTTAAGATTTCTCAACACAACAACACCAACGTGTCCTTAGTAACTCAACAGTAAGATAGGTTAGTGTTGAGGCCATCAGTCATCATTATTTCTCCTCTGATTCTGAGTAATAAAGTAGTTTCTGTCAGGTTGTGGTAGCGGAAGGCTAGGGAAGAGCATTGTGTTGTGGGCGCGTTCGACTCCTGGATTTGCTGTCTGCCGTCAGTTGGCTTCATTCCGTTTCAAACTGCCGCCGTCCGCCGCAACCCGAATCCAAACACCACCATGTCTGTTTAGAAAAAGCTGTTTTATAGCCTGTGATTGTAAAATGTGAATTTGTTCGTTTAATGATATATTTCCAAGAATATGTGGCTGAGTATATTTAATATGAAATAATCTTTCTTAAAACAATAAAACCCTCCAACGTTGTGTGTTTATAAACGGGATGAAGACGAGGTTATAAAACTGGACTTTATATTTCACTTCCATCATCAAACTGGACTTTAGATTGAGCATAGCATTCAACCTCTTACTCTTACATAATCTAATTATTTATTAATTATGTTAATAATTTCCCTTAATTTAAATTAACAATAATTCATTATTAATTTATATAATTTATTCTCTTGTCACTTTCATATATTTCATTCACTTCAATTCTTTGTCCATATTTGCTCTGTACAGTCAATATTTCATTTCAGATTTCCACTCTATAAATAGACTTTAAAATTTCAACTTAATTCTAATATTGCTTTATTGACTTAATTATTATTATTATTATTATCATTATTATCATTATTATTATTATCATTATTATTATCATTATTATTATTATTATTATTATTAGTAGTAGTAGTAGTAGTAGTAGTAGTAGTATTACCTTACTTTTGTCTATTTTCATTCTTGTGTGTTGCAGATTTTTGTGAGCAAACACCAAGACTCATTCTCTGTATGTTTGCATTGGCTAATAAAACAGATTCTGATTGAATGAGCTGCTGTATGTCATGCTGACATAAAATCCCAAAACCAAGAATCATAATCAGGGTTGTGTGAATAGTAGCCCAGGGCCGGCCGTGGTTTAGGCCACATAGACGGTCCCCTAGGGCACCAAATAAGGGAAGGGGCACTGAGTGAGTTACTGACAGGTTTGCTTTTTTCTGTTCAGCTTTGGAAATTGAGCAGTCGATGGGTTTTCATCTGTTGATTTTCAAAGCCCTACTTGTCGTTCAGCCACCAAACACTCATTGAATGGCACCTTGACCTCCACTTGCCTTTTGTCCAGAGAACAGGGAGGATTTGTCTGGGCTGGAGGTATAATTGTTACACTTCATTTTAGTGCGAGTGTGGAATTATTGTTGCACTTTTTGGGGCTCCAATTTAAATCTCACCTAGAGCACCAACATAGTCAGGCTGGCCCTGTAGTAGCCTACCCTCACCCTAACCGAAGCCTACAGTAATGTACTAGACTATCAGCAGTGTAATAATCTCTGAAGGTGACTCATTCTGGTCACTATTTCCCCGAAAAAAAAAAAAAAAAAAAAAAAGCTTCATTTTATACATAGCTGCTTGAAAGTTTGTGAACTCTTTAAAATTTTCTGTATTTCTGTATAAATATGACCTCAAACATGATCAGATATTTATACAAGTCCTAAAACTAGATAAAGTGAATCCAGTTAAACAAATGAGACAAAAAAAAATCATTTTTAAAAATCTTTTTCATTTATTTATTGAGGGAAATGATCCAATCTAAGATATTTGTGTGAAGCAAAAGTATGTGAACATTGACTGTAGCCACTGCAAGAGAAGCCTTTAGTTTCCTAGACGTTACCCTGGGGTCTGTTGTGGCCTCCTGGACTATTACACACCTGCTCTTGGTGTGATCTTTGTTGGTTTACCACTCTGGGGGAGGGTAACAGTGGTGTTGAATGTATTCAATTTATATACAGTCTGTCTGACAGTGGACTAGTGGAGTCCAAACTCTTTAGAAATGGTTTTGTAACCCTTTCCAGCCTGGTGATCATCAGCAACTCTTCTTCTAATGTTCTCAGAAATCTCCTTTGTTTGAGCCATGACACACTTCCACAAACCTTCTTTAAATAAGGCAGGGCCTCCCAGACTCACACTTGATTGTCGTCTTGTTGATTGAAACACTCGACTCTATTTTCCCTTTCAAATGAAATGATAATCCTAGAGGTTCACATACTTTTGCCACACACACATATGTAACGTTGGATCATTTTCCTCAATTAATTAATGAAAAAGATGAAAAAAATGTTGTTGTTTTTTTTATCTCATTTGTTTAACTGGGTTCACTTTATCTAGTTTTAGGACTTGTGTAAATGTCTGATCACATTTTAGGTCATATTTATGCAGAAATACAGAAAATTCTAAAGGGTTCACAAACTCTCAAGCAGCACTGTATCTCAGTCCTTCAAAGTTGTCTTTGAAACCAGGCCTGGGATGGTTTGTATCTGTGAAATGAGAAAATTAAAACTTATAAGGCTTATAATTCAGCAACATAAGGGGCTTCAGACATGAGACCAACTGTTATCGAGAGCTCTGGACCTCAGCTACCATGTGAGTAGAGTCAACAACTGGGGAGGTGGTAAAATATGGTTAAAATTAATTTTCACATATTTATCAATTAGATATTTAAAATCTGATTACATACATGTGTTTACTGTCCCCTTAAACTCCTCAGTTTACTCTCAATTAACTATTTACAACTTCCAATTGTAGGAAAAACAGTCATATTTATAAAAAATAAAAATACAATTCCCCAGAGACAAACACTGCATCTGGACTGCTCGATGTGCCACCTGCTGGTTGTCGCTGCGCACTGCCTTCACTGTAGTCACATCAACTGAAATGAGTCACATAAATAACAGCCGTGCTGCTAACATATAGGTGTAATATGCTTATTGTTGATCAAAGTGAGCCTGACAGAGTTTATTTTTCTGATATAGGCTCATTCATTGTTTATAATGTAGTTAATAATCAAGGTGTAGTAGTCACATTTGATTTTAATTTTTGAACATTACTGTATATGTTGGGTGAGTTACTGCCGCTCATCAGCAAAATATAGTATATTATTTCTCTGTGGTTACTTGGTTTTAACCATCACCACTGCTAAATAATATGACGATATGATATGGATGATAAAATGTTCATATGACCGTGTTGAAAGGAAAAAGCAAGAAGCAGAGCAGCTGCTTTTCTGTTTTAGAAAATGATTACATAGCTTTGTGTTGTTTAAAAAGGCAACAAGGAAAATGAGTCAAGCAGTAAACAACAGAAAAACAATTGAATACCTTTAGATTCATTTTTGTTAATAGAAAAAGTAATTCATTCATGCTTTATTCTGCATGGATAGTAAGCAAAGAGCTGGTTAACAACAGTGAAAACTTATCAGGCTTTACAGGGTTAAATTTTGGCCGGGTGGAGTTCTTGCTGGAGAGCCAATAGGAAGGCACAATGTCCCGCCTCCTGATTAGCATTTAACGCAACTAGTGTTACTAGTGGGCATTTAGTCTCTTACTAGCTCAACTAGTAAACACTTTTAGCCTTACTAGTAATACTAGTAAGGTCAAAAACACCCTAGTAGTGCAACTAGTGGACATTTTGGCTCTTACTAGTATGACTAGTAAACATTTTGTCTCTTACTAGTAGAACTAGTAAGGTCAAAAATGTGCTACTAGTACAACTAGTAAGCATTTTGGCTCTTACTAGTAGTTCTAGTAAACATTTTGGCTCTTACTAGTAGTACTAGTAAGGTCAAAAATAGCCCACTAGTGTAACTAGTGGACATTTTGGCTTCTACTAGTAGTACTAGTGGACATTTTGGCTCTTACTAGTAGTACTAGTAAGCATTTTGAGCTTTAGTAGTCAACTAGTAAGGCGTATTTGCGCTCAAGAAGTCAACATGTTGGCGTTTTTTCGGCGCACTAGTTAACTAGTAGGACTTTGAGCTTCACTAGTTGGGTCCAGTCGTTGATTAGTGCGCAAAAAAGTCAACTAGTTGGGATTTTGGCTCAACTAGTTCGGCGTTGGGCTCAACTAGTATGGCTTTTGTCCGAACTAGTTGGCCAAAAGTGTCACTAGTTGCTGAAAAAGCGTAACTAGTACGAGTTTTTGTTCAACTAGTACAGCAAAGTTGCAAACTAGTTCAACAAAATGTCCAACTAGTACTGCCAAAGTCCGAACTAGTAGATGACACTTAAGTTTGATATCAAGGATATCTAATAGATGCCCAAAGGGCTTTCCATAGCCGCGTCGATCACCCTGGCTCGGTCCCGGGGCCTCATCGGCAGCTTCTCCAGCTGGCAGTTCAGCACCAGAACCGTCTGGTTACTCTACCGATTCCGAAGAGAAACCAAAGGTTCTGCCTGGTTTGAACGTTCCGCAGAGGCCAAGGTCAAAATAAACCTACGTTGTTGCAGCCGCGTTCATGTGAAAGATGTATTCTTACAAAAGGTCCATTTATAGACTTATCGAAATGCATTTAAACCAGTTTCTGAGCTGATTATGACCCAAAATAAATCTGAGAGGGTTTGTGACTCTCTCAGATTTATTTTGGGCCATAATCAGCTCAGAAACTGGATCTCAGCTTGGAAAGGTTTTGATTGAAAGGATGAGAGGAAAAACACAGGTCTGTTTTCTTCAAACTTTTACTAAATTTTTTCTCCTTTTCTTGTGCAAAGTGCTCCAGGTCTGTAAACATCCTTCATTTTAAAAGAGTCTGAGAATTAATATTCTGTTCTGCTGGCACCTGGAAGCTACTCGGCATCCTCTTCATCACATTCCTCACATATATTATAAATCCATTACAATTTTGTTATGCTGTTCTATGCTGTATTTGTGTAATGTGTCTTTTTTGGTCTATTCTGTACACACATCTACTGTCCTGGGAGAAGGATCCCTCCTCTGCTGCTCTTCCTGAGGTTTAAGGGAGTTTTTCCCTTATTTAAATCACTGTACAGACTATAAAACCCCATGAGGCAAATTTGCGATATTGGGCTATACAAATAATAGTGCTCAAGAATGTAAAATCAGTCTTTTGTCTATACATGCCTTCACTTTCTGGACAAACCTTTAACTTGAACCAGAAGTCTAAACCAAAACATGGCCATCACATTTTACAGTTTTTCCTGCTCTAACAAATCAAAACTGCCTGGCTTGATTTAAGGGAATAAGCCTATGTAGGTCCTGCAAACCATACAACATTCTCAAACTGTGGGTCTGAGCCCAGTCTACCTGATGACACCAATAAGCTTTCTTCTCTTTGACTTGTCAGATTTTTTTAAATAAATAAACTTAAGTCACTTCAGTTGCAGGGTCCTTGTATATTATGCATGCTGATTGTCATACACTAAGGGTGGGGGAGGACTTGAACTGAATCATTATGTTCATCAGTAACACCTGTTCTTTTCTTACTATGGATAGCAAGGTCTATTCTTACCAATGACTTATTGATTCATCTCTGTACACTGCCTGCACATTATGACCTTTGACAGTCAGCTTGTTATCCATTAACCTGAATTATTGCCAAAACAGCATGACAGATATCTGCATCAAGGAAACAAGTTTATTTCAACATTGAAAGACATTCTTAATCATTGCAGCTGCACAGTTGTTCACACAGGCTCCATCACATGGACAGAGAAGGCTGACGACGCGGACCCATCACTGACAGCAACTGGTGTCACATGTCTTTCCTTTGCACACGCAACCAGAGGCGCACTTGCTACAGTCGGATGGGCAGCATGAGCAGCAGCCTGCATTAAGAAAAAAATAAGTGTTACTGACAACCCTATGATCATTGATCTGTTGCAACAAAAAGCAGCCAAGGCCACCCTTTAATTCCAGGACAAGGATATTACACAAGTCAAAGCATCTTGAGCTAAACATTAAGAGGTTTGGGGTGGAATGAAGTGACCTTCTGTGATGCAGCCAATTAAAGCCACCTGGTTTCCTACATCTTGAGTAAAGAGGCAATTTTAGACAAGGCAGCATTAATTCAGTATGCCAGATATGAAACGGCAAGAAGTCAGTCTTAAAAGAAAACATAAGAATCCTACTTGGTGGCTTGGGTGAAGATTTTTTAAAAAAAGAAGGCTACTAGTAAAATGTATTTCATCAACAGTCACATTGACTGGATTCAAAATTAAGACACCTGTGAGTTAGATGTGTGTGTAAAGATGTGATTTGACTTACTCTTTTTGCAAGAGGTGCAGGAGCAGTTTGTGCAAGTGCAGGATACTCCGCAGTTGCAGGTTCCAGCTGAAAGTAAGAACACAAGACATGTCAGCTTTAGGAATTCATTTGTGTATGACAGCAAGTCCTATAAAGTAATACCAGACGAAATATTAAGACTAATGAAATACTTAAATAAAACTTACTCTTGGAGCATTCGCAAGGGTCCATTTTTCAGTGAGTGTAGTTCTCTTCTTTAGAGAGTGCTGCGTTTGTGCTTCTTCCCGTTGGAAGTGGTGGTATGAGTGTCAGAGAAGGGGCGGCTCTTTTATAGCATCCCGGTAACAACAAGACCGGGTGCAAAAAGCGTCTGTCACGCTGCACGCAGGCACGTAATTGACCATTACAAAGAGGTTTGTGCACACGGCTCAACTACGCAGCTGATTCCCAAAAGACGCGTAGGCGTGTTGTTTGTAAATTACATTCAGGTACGCGTTTTCGTCCTGCTCCACGTTGCAGAACTTGTGCGCATGTTTGGCCGCGTATGGAAAGCCCTTTGGGCATCTCTTAGATATCCTTGATATCAAACTTAAGTGTCCTCTACTAGTTCAGACTTTGGCAGCACTAGTTGGACATTTTGTCGAACTAGTTCGCAACTTTGCCGTACTAGTTGAACAAAAACTCGTACTAGTTACACTTTTTCAGCAACTAGTGACACTTTTGGCCAACTAGTTCGGACAAAAGCCGTACTAGTTGAGCGTGTGTGAACGACTGTGTATTTGATTGCAGCTGCAATGATTAAGAATGTATTTTGTAATCGGAATCGGTAGAGTAACCAGACGGTTCTGGTGCTGGACTGCCAGCTGGAGAAGCTGCCGATGAGGCCCCGGGACCGAGCCAGGGTGATCGACGCGGCCAAACATGCGCACAAGTCCTGCAACGTGGAGCAGGACGAAAACGCGTACCTGAATGTAATTTACAGACAACACGCCGACGCGTCTTTTGGGAATCAGCTGCGTAGTTGAGCCGTGTGCACAAACCTCTTTGTAATGGTCAATTACGTGCCTGCGTGCAGCGTGACAGACGCTTTTTGCACCCGGTCTTGTTGTTACCGGGATGCTATAAAAGAGCCGCCCCTTCTCTGACACTCATACCACCACTTCCAACGGGAAGAAGCACAAACGCAGCACTCTCTAAAGAAGAGAACTACACTCACTGAAAAATGGACCCTTGCGAATGCTCCAAGAGTAAGTTTTATTTAAGGATTTCATTAGTCTTAATATTTCGTCTGGTATTACTTTATAGGACTTGCTGTCATACACAAATGAATTCCTAAAGCTGACATGTCTTGTGTTCTTACTTTCAGCTGGAACCTGCAACTGCGGAGTATCCTGCACTTGCACAAACTGCTCCTGCACCTCTTGCAAAAAGAGTAAGTCAAATCACATCTTTACACACACATCTAACTCACAGGTGTCTTAATTTTGAATCCAGTCAAGGTGACTGTTGATGAAATATATTTTACTAGTAGCCTTCTCTTTAAAAAAAAAAAAAAAAAAAAAAAAAAATCTAAACCCAAGCCACCAAGTAGGATTCTTATGTGTTCTTTTAAGACTGACTTCTTGCCGTTTCATATCTGGCATACTGAATTAATGCTGCCTTGTCTAAAATTGCCTCTTTACTCAAGATGTAGGAAACCAGGTGGCTTTAATTGGCTGCATCACAGAAGGTCACTTCATTCCACCCCAAACCTCTTAATGTTTAGCTCAAGATGCTTTGACTTGTGTAATATCCTTGTCCTGGAATTAAAGGGTGGCCTTGGCTGCTTTTTGTTGCAACAGATCAATGATCATAGGGTTGTCAGTAACACTTATTTTTTCTTAATGCAGGCTGCTGCTCATGCTGCCCATCCGACTGTAGCAAGTGCGCCTCTGGCTGCGTTTGCAAAGGAAAGACATGTGACACCAATTGCTGTCAGTGATGGGTCCGCGTCATCAGCCTTCTCTGTCCATGTGATGGAGCCTGTGTGAACGACTGTGCAGCTGCAATGATTAAGAATGTCTTTCAATGTTGAAATAAACTTGTTTCCTTAATGAAGATATCTGTCATGCTGTTTTGGCAATAATTCAGGTTAATGGATAACAAGCTGACTGTCATGTGCTGCATCTAACAAAGGTCATAATGTGCAGGCAGTGTACAAAGATGAATCAATAAGTCATTGGTAAGAATAGACCTTGCTATCCATAGTAAGTAAAGAACAGGTGTTACTGATGAACATAATGATTCAGTTCAAGTCAAGGGCTTTCCATAGTGCAGCGAAAAGCTCAACTAGTTAAAGGAAAGTGTCAACATGTACAAAAAAATTCCAACATGTTCGGCACAAAGTCTTACTAGTCAAAAGAAATTTGTTCTACTAGTTAACTAGTAAGGCAAATCAGTGTAACTAGGTTTTTTTTTTTTTTTTTGGCACTTACTAGTAGTACTAGTAAGTTCAAAAATGCACTACTAGTCAGCATTTTTGGTGCTTACTAGTGGTAGTAAACATTTTGGCTCATACTAGTAGTGCTAGTAAGGTCAAAAACAGTCCACTAGTGCTACTACTAAACATTTTGAGCTTCACTAGTAGTACTAGTAACATGGAAACGGGGCTACTAGTGGACTGCATGCAAATGAAGCAGGCGGTACAAAGATTTTGATTGGTCAGTGTAGAAACTGTGTGCTGGACCTCTTAAAGTGCCCGCTCTGTATAGTAACTTGAGTTTTAGCAGCACTCATTTCAGGAAGCCTGTTAATTTAGTTTATTTTGTATTAACATGAAATGGCAATAAATTGAATGCGTTTTGGTAGATGAAATGAAACAACATGAAGACCAAAGTGAATGTAACATTAATGTTTTTATGTGTAGAAAATTTGCAAATATACAATTTATTGTAAAAAGTCTGTTCCTATTTCATGATTATCATTTTTAAAATGATATTTAGTATGTTAATTACAATTTTTGATGAATTATATCAGCATTTGTGGGAAATAAAACAATAGTCTGTCTTTGAAATCTAACATTTTTTCACATCCAGACATACAAGTAAATCAATTTAATCTTTTACCTCTATCTTAGATAGATAGATAGATAGATAGATAGATAGATAGATAGATAGATAGATAATGTTGATTACCACATTAAATAATCAATCATGATGCAGCACTTAATTCGTAATCTCGACTTCATTGTTCAGAAAGATCCATATAATAGCACAGTCATAAACACTGACGGGCTTCTGCTCGCTTTTTACACGGTCAAATATAACCAGAAGGTGGCAGCAAACATCTGGACGTAACGTTAATGGCCGGCGCTTCTGGAGATATGAGCCAAACTTCACATGAAGCTGCTGCAGAAAGTGGCTTTAATAATGTTATTGATCGCGTTTGGAATGCGCGTAATGTAGCAAGACGGGAACTGGCATAGCAGAGGGATGAAGACAACATGCTGACAGCCACAAGAAACACATTTCGGCGGCGAAGAAGAGCAGGTCCGATGACAGGTAGGCCTAACTGTTACCCGGCCTTCTTAAACGAGTATTAGCATTAATGTTAAAAACCGTCTACTGAGGCAAAATTGCCCCTTTCACTGTCGCTGCTAACTCGCGAATGGTTTACAAATTCATCATGTGTGGCGTTTTGCAATTCATGCTGGATCCGGCCTGAACAGTTCACCAGGTACGGCTGGTTTCTGGCTGATGTGTAACGTTAGCCTAAAGAAAGTAGGAGAAAACTCAGTGTGGCGGGATAAGTATATTGATCCTGTTACTGGAAGAATGTTAATCACATATTATCATGACAATATTAAAACAAGAATGTTTTTTAGAATATGCCTTTTCTGCAGTAGGGGAGAACGGGGTAACATGAGCCAGCTTTTACATTTGATTATTTTACTGCTAAATAAAAGTGTATTTGTTTCAAATAATAGTTACTATATATAGCTCAGGTTGTTGTGTACCCATGGAAATTAAAACAAGTTGTCTAATTATTGTGGTTTTAGAACAATGAGCCATCAAAAAAAGTTAGTTCTTTGGCACAACTACCCCAGGCTGGGGTAAAATGAGCATGTGGATGGGGTATTATTAACCATTAAATACTGATATGAAAATGACACAAAATCAAACAATTTAAATGTAATGTTTAACAATATGCAATATTCTGTTTTTGTACAGAAACACCTGCACCTGCAAATAGGACAAGTGGAGTTTGGAGAGTAAAGCTGTTCCTGTTGCCAAATGCTCATCAAGTTGTCCTTCCACCTCGTAAAGAATGCAGTAAACTCACCAGAATAGGCTTAGGTAATGTACACACTGTATTGGTTTTGAATGTGAGCGTGCACCTGAGTTTTTGGTATTTATTTACACAGAAAATGCACATCCATCAACATTACTGTATATTTGCAAGTGTTGGATAGGAAGTTTATTTATATTTGTGTGACCAGTGTGCAATGTGGAAAACAATAAAAGACAACCATCATGCTCCACTTTTGGCAGCAAGACTGAACTGCATCAAAATTCATATCATTATGTAATTTTGGCTTCATTTAACATCAGCCCACATACATTAAATATTATTAATTGCAGTCTGTCATCTTTGAATGCCATTTATTTGGTGTGTCAAATTCATAATAGGGCAGGATAATCACTTGGACCACAAATACTGCAAAGTCACATGATTTTATTCTAATCCCATTTATCTTACACGTGTACTGAGCAGGACTTGCCCTGATTCATTTTTTCAAGCAAATACCCTAAACATCCACAAACCGATGTTTATCACTATGTAGCCCGTGTGCATATAGCTCAAATATTGACAGATGGCGTCCACCTAGAGTCCGGTTCTGCTTGAGGTTTCTTCCTGTTAAAGGGGAGTTTTTCCTTGCTGCTGTCGCCAAGTGCTGCTCATGGGGGAATGTTGGGTCTCTGTAAATTAAAGAGTTCAGTCTAGACCTGCGCTATGTGGAAAGAGCCCTGAGATAACTTTTGTTCTGATTTGGCACTTTATAAATAAATTGAATTGAAATTGTGCTCCAAATATAACAAACACAGCAAAGTATGTTGTTCACAGCCTATAAAGACACAATAAGGCTTTGAATCTAAGTCAATGATTCAAATTAGACAATTATTGAGTCAGTATATTGACAATTTTCTCTTTAATTATTTTCCAGGGATCCCAAGTCATGATTTGCCAGGGACAGTCTCACATAGAAGTTACGTCCCACTCTCTTGGACTCTTCCAGAGTTTAATAATTACATCTGCCAAAGCTTTCCCACCGTAAGCCTAAATGTAATTGGATTTCATCTCGCAAGAGCTGATAAGTCCAGGGTTCTGACTAAAATTCAGGCAAATACTCTGAATGAGCTGAAGACAGCAGCTGGCAGAAGCAGGGTTTATATTATTCCCCAGACAAATATTATACTGCCATTAGAGGTGAGTTTTTATTGTTGTTTTGAACCAACACTCCTTTTGAATATGCGTAGATTGATATTAATTACTAATCAGGCAGTTTGTTTTGTCCATCAAGACCTCAGGACCTGAGAGGACTCATACCCTACCAGAAACATCTCCACCAGCTGGACCTGAGACAGTTTCACAGTCTCTACCTGCTTCTCCATCAGCCACACCGCTGATGGCCACACCCACTGCTTCATTGACAGCCATCACACCTGCAGCCTCACCCACTGCCATCACACCTGTAGCCTCACATACTGCCATCACACCTGCAGCCTCACACACTGCCATCACACCTGCAGCCTCACACACTGACTTTAGAGCTGCAGCCTCACCCACTGCTGTCACACCTGCAGCCTCATACACTTCCCCCCCAGCCATTCATGTAAGTCCATCCCAGTCCCTCGCACCATCAGCCGCCAGACCGCCGGCCTCAACCGCTGTCCCACAGGTCACACACCCTGCTCCTACAGCACCTATGGACATGTCATTGGTCACATCTAATAGTAATTCTCATGTAAGTTACCAGTCCCCTCCCCTTAACACCATGTCCCTCTCTTCAACTATGGACACTGATGGAAGCTCACCAAGGACAGACTTGAACCCATCACTCGTAAGTTATGAAAAACAATAATACATTCTGTATGTACTTTTGATCATTCAGATTGAAGTAAATAGAAATATTAATGTTTAATAATCGTAGTTAAAAAGTCATCTTTTCTGTTTTTAAAGCTAACCTCAGTAAAATAGTTGGATGTTAACGGTAAGTCTTGTTAATCAACAGGAGGCAAGTTTGGATCCTGCACAGTGGCTGAATGCTGGGACCCCAGAGGTAAATCTTTACATGACGATAGTTCACTATTATTGTAATAAGTAGTATTAAGTATGTTTTTAAAAATATAGACTATATTGAGACACCATCATTTCATGCAACATTTGTACTTTCAAGGTCTTCTACAGAAGATCACGTGTGGAACCACTAAACAGGTATTTTATATGTTTAAAAAAACGGAAACATGTGACACTGCATTTTATACACATTAACAGTCTCAATACTCATCTGTTCAATAGATTTTAGAGAGAATAATATCAGAATACACCAGTGGTTTAAAATGACTTTGAAATTAGTTTTTGAAAGGCCAGAGTATGTAATACTGGCAGTTAAAAAGAAAGAAATCTGATTTTTTTTTTAGGAGTCCTGTCAGTGACTTTGTCATTGATCATTCTGAGGATGAGGATGAGGATGGGGACGAGGACGACATTATCGCAGTTACTTTTGAAACCGACAGTCCTCCTTCGGTAGGTTTTTTTTTTTTTTTCACTACAGAAAACTGGTAGAATATTTTGTTCAAGAATTTTTAATGACTATGCATTTCACATACTCAAAATTTAAAGAATTGAATATTGCCACTTTTTAAACAAATTTCTAAGATCACCTGTCCCGGAAGTGGCCAACCATTTTTGTCAATCATTGCTGATGTACGTCATATGTGCTTTATATATTTTAGGAAGAAATTGATCTTGCTGTCATTTTGAGCACTTTTCAAGAGCATCACCTTTCTGAGGGCCTGGTATCCACCATTTGTATCAGGAGGAAAAAGCTTCTGGAGAGCACTATTAAAGCAATCTCCAGAGCCTCTTTCTGTTGGACCCATTCACCACTCATTGAGTTTGTAGGAGAAGATGCAGATGATATGGGGGGACCACAGCGAGAGTTTTTCAGGTCTGAATACCTCAAGTAATTTATTAAAGGTTTTATAACAAATTTGTGCATGTTTTCAGCTGAACTGCAAAGTAATACAAACTGTTGTATTTCTATTTTCTGTTTATTCTAGACTCTTGATGATAGAGGTACAGACCTCTCTTGGCATTTTCGAGGGAAAGGCTGGCCAGGTCTTTCTTAGTTATGATCAAGCAGCATTAGACCAGCGTAAATATTTTAAAGGCGGCAACCTTATCGCTTGGTCGATTGCACATGGAGGTCCGTGTATCAAAGCCTTGGATCCCAGCCTCTTCCAGCTGATGTGTGGCCAGGAGCCGCAACTGGAGCAGTTTGACTGGCAGGTGCTGCCTGACCCAGATGTGCAAAGCAAAGTCAAAACGGTGCTTAATAATTGCCATGTTAATATTTATTTGGATTTTAAACAAACAAACTTGTTAAACTTGTGGTCAAATTTGACAAAAGCATAAATCTGAGCAGGAGAAATAATCAATCTGGGACTCTTACAGCTACATTGTCTTCACTCAGATTTCTCTCTTAAGATCCTACAGTGCAAGACTGCTGGAGACCTGACTGCACTCCAGCAAGACTTGGGGGACTGGATTGCAGAGTACGGAGTCCCAGGCATATTTAATGCCACAGTTGAAGACATACCAAAAATCTATGCGTATGTGGTGAAGCACTACATTTTTCTCAGGTAAACACATATACAAATGAAATAAGCTTTACAGTTGTAACTAATAAAAAACACTGTCAATATAAAAACATTAATTTGCTGAATGCCGCAACATTATTTCCCGGTAACGTAAATATGGAATATATCAAACAGAATCTGTGTTTATTAAGTATTTGATTTTGTTTACAAATGTAGACATACTTTTGTATCGTAAAGGAAGTTTGGAATCACTGAGAAAGGTTTATGTATTGATTAGTTTGTTTGGGACAGGGGTTGATAATTTTATTCCCCATTGTAGCATCAAATTGATCAAAAATAATAATGATAACATTACAAATTACCAGGGCAGAAAGAGAAGCTGCCAGCTGAGAATCAGCTGGGAAATTGTTTCTTGTTAATTATACTAGAGACAGATGTACTCGTCCTTTTGAGGATTTCCTTCTCTTTCTGTCCTGGTCACGGCTGCTGAAACTGGCGAGCCGTTGCAAACTTAGAATTAATAAACAGTGATTTCATACAGTATTAGTAATTTTTTGTAACACTATCATTATAACTTTTCCTCCAGTTATTCAGTCTTTCCAAAAATAAATACATAATTAAATTTAAAAAGATACAAGTGATTCCAAACTTCTTCACGGTAACGTACATGTTTTATCTCTGTCGGTTTATAGGACGGCCAAAATGATATGCCAGTTCACAGAGGGAATGAATGCTTTTGGAAAGCTGTGGGACCTGGTCACGGAGAACTGGATTGCCTTTCTGCCTCTGTTCACCAACATGCAGGAACCTCTGTCGAAGGCAGCCTTCAAGGCCATCTTCAGTTACAATTACAGCAGTAGAGGAACCAACCATCGCGACACAGAAGAGGACACTATCTACAGCTGGGAGATGGTTCTTAACATGATTGAAGGTACGTTTTATTCCTTTATGAAAATTTTTGAGCGCCAATTATGAAATTGTAATATTTCAATTACACACCACACAAATAAAAAGGTCCACTTTAAATATACTGCGACAGAAGGCAAATACTCAGATGGTTATTGTGGAGTGTTTTACCAATTTAGGGAAATGCTAATTGTCTTATGCCACTGTAGCCAAAGTCATTAGAACAAGGGGCACATGCAAGTTTTGATGTCATCAAACGCACCTTTTGTCTCAAAAGTGTACTCTAAACCAGTTGTGTTTACATACCCTAAATTTTTGATTAAATGGCGGCATGAAATAGATATAGTCCCGATCTTGTAACGCTAGCTATTTGACTTTAGAAATTAATGTTTAAAATGTTATGATTTCCTTTTCCCTGGCAGACAAAGTGACTGAACTAAGATTCGAAGACCTTCTGATTTTCATCACCGGAGCAGATGAAGTTCCTGCCCTGGGCTTTCCCAGGAAGCCCAGCATCGACTTCTACGAACAGGAAGCGGGCCAGCGCCGTTTGCCCTACGCCTCAACCTGCATGATGTGCTTGTACCTTCCAAGAGGCGTCACACAGGAGGACGAACTGCATGGGATGCTTTTCCAGGCCACAAGAGAGTCTTTGGGATTTGGAAAGGTGTAGACCCTGTCAGGCAGTTTTACAGTAACAGTACCGTGAGAAGATTTGATTAGCAGATGCTCCCAGTCAGTTTGCACTATCTGACAAGAATAAACTGTGTTTACTATGTTGTTTTTTCCCCTGGTAACGTCTGAAGGTTTGTGTTTGTTTATACTTGTATTGCTGTTTGCACATTAAGTGTATTATGTTCTTTGAAGAATGTTTTGAATCTCTCTAGCACACACCAGATACCTCTCCTTTAAGTCTGTTGTTCCATCCATTGCATTTTGAAGATCCCGCAGCTGTTCAGAGTTGAGGTTATTGAGTGGTTGTGACACAATCCTTGCTCGTTCAAGGTCTTCAGTGTTTGCTTGTAACTGGGTGAGCTGTATGCCGTGTCTCGCCAAGCCAGCTTCCAGATTTTCTTGGCTGTAAGGGTCATCTCCAAAGATGTTGTTCAGAGCTGTTGACTCCTGCTCACTGTTGGTTAACATGCCCTCCATCCAAATTTGTGTTGGTGTACGGTTGTTAGCCGATCTGACTCTATGGTTGTTCCAAGCGTGTCTAAATAAATCTAATCGTTTTTGGATTTCTGGCTTATACACTACTTGTAGTGCCATTTTTTGAGCGTTATGTTCGGGGTTCAGTATTTGTTCATCTTCAAACGAATAGAAAAGCATGTAGAAGTAGTGCACAACCTGCTGGAAGACATCTCTCCAAAGTCGCTCAATACGTTGGTTGTGTACAGACTGGCCTGTAATGTGCCTTGCGTGTCCTTGTCCCTGCAGAAGGTTCATTAAAAGAGCAACCAGAGTGTTCTCCCCTCCGTGGTCAGATCTCACTCTGGAGGGTAACCCGTACAGACAGGTGGCACGAACAAAATAAGTCAACACTGTCAAAGCTGTGTTGTCTGTGCTGCAGTTGATGTAAGTTATTAGTCTGGAGTTCCCATCAATACCAGCATGTGTCACAAACCCCCATCTGTAAAACATTTCAAATAGAATAATGGATGTCTTCAATACATGTAAACCCTTCTAGATTGTTCTATTACATTAGCATCAATAGATTCATAATTAAGAAAAATATTTTGATTAGGAAAAAAAGACTGCTTAAAAAAGTGGAAAAGAAAGATGACAAAAGACAGAATAAGGCTGGATTTGGAAGAGGTTATATTATGTAAAAACCTGAACTTTAACACATACACAGTGAAAGTGAGTCTGCACCACCCACCCAATATGGCTTCCTAAGACTCCCACCAGTACATATAAATACAAGAGCTGACCCCTGATTACCTAATGAGACGCATATGGCCATCTATGTGCCACAAACTATTTGGAAACGGCACATAGTATGTTCTCCTAGCCACAGTCTGGCTTCATCTCTGGGCTGCAGCAGCTGGATCAATGCGGTTCAGGGTCTCTCGAACTCTTCTCCTCTGTACTACAATCCCTTCAGCATGCAGGTACGCCCTCATCATCTGAAAGGAGTTCATAACAAAAAGTTCAAGACAATTAAGATAAAGTACATTTTCTATAAAAATTATATACATAAAACCTACAAGGGAATATGTTGAAGTATGCTTACTTCTGAGCCTGATCTGGGAAACTGGTTGTGAAGTCTCCTGACGTGCTCCTCTAGATTAGCGTCACTAATGGGAGTGAATCTGTTTCTTGCTGAAATCTGAAAAGACTTCATTTTTTTATGCAGGTATGAGGAAGAACAGCCCAACATCCTTGCCATGGCTCTCACTGTGAAGCCTTGACTCAAGAGTAGCTCAATTTGCCCCCTTGTAATGTCAAGTGCAGGTCTCCCTCGTCTTCCTAAAATATGTAAATAAAACAATTAAGGAAAATCAGTAAATGAATATTAAGAATAATAGGTTAATACAAAGTACAATGAAGTACAAAGAAAACAGTCTACCATACATATTTTAATAATTCCACATTTGTTGTCTTCCCAAACACAAGTGGGCTTAAAACGAATCAGATTATAGGAGCAAGGTGTGGGCTACTAGCTGAAATCACAGCAGGTACATTCATTTACCTCGTGGTGTAACTGGACAGCCGGGGTGAACACCTACATCGATTTTCATGTTACAAACCCCAGTTGCTGTTGCTTTCAAGTTCTGATCAAGTCAGAATCTGACCCTCAAGCAGCAATTTTCCTCAAGCCAATTATGTCAAGGACTACGATTTTAAAGAGAAATGAAATTAATACCGTACGTATGCGTGGTAGTTTTATTAATGGGAATTAATCCAGAAACTTTGTCAAGCAATACAGCTTCCTATATTAGACGTTTTTAACATGCTTACCAAATAGACTTTTTCAACGTGGACAACTACTGAGTCAGAATCTTTAAATCTACAAAATGACAGATAAAGGAACTTCACTGACATCAGGTCTAATCAACAAACAAATCGAGTAGACGATCTGCTAAAGTGAATTCACATGTCTTCAGACAAGCCCATATGTCCAGTAAATCTGTTAAAGATTTTTTAAAAGAAAAAAATCAATTGAACGGGTTATTTAAAAAAGATAGTCCTATAAAGCCCTGTGCATACCTTACCTGAATGCAAACGTGCTGCGTGGAAGCCAGCACGTACTGCATTGGGTGCCGGGGGCGCAGTGATGAAACTTCGAAGATCTGTGAGACTCTGGACTATATCCCGCATTGCCTCTGCGCTAATACTGTCTTCAACTCTTCTCAAGTTAGCAATAGAGATGTCGATAGCGCGCACTTCTCTTCGACCTGCAGATCCTTGATGATACGCCCGTTCAATTGCTGTACATCGTCTTCTAATTCGTCTCAGGACGGCGTCCGCCATGTTTGCGTTTGAAATTCTGTGAAATATCTCCTTGACCAATGAGCAAAACAGTCCCATATTGGCCGAAACATCAACCAATTATTTTAAAATAGGCAGCTTCCTTGTACGCCCCCATTCCCGCCTCCTTGTTAACATTTTGTTGTCAACTAGTACAACTAGTACTACTAGTAAAGTCAAAAAAATGTCATTAGTACTGCTAGTACTACTAGTACTACTAGTGGAGTAGTATTAGTACCACTAGTAGAACTAGTACTATTGCACTAGTTGTACTAGTGCAATAGTGCTAGTTCTGCCAGTGGTACTAGTACAACTCCACTAGTGCCACTAGTACTACTAGTGGTACTGGTGCAACTTTATTAAACCATCCACTAGTAGTACTAGTAGTACTAGTGGCATTTAAAACCCCGTCACTAGTAGTACTAGTACTACTAGTATTACCAGTACTACTGGTGACAACGTTTTAAAAAGTTACCCATACTAACTTACAGACAGGAAGCGGAAATGAAGTGCAAAAACGTAAAAATAAAAGCCAAGAGGATAGAATGGCAATTGTATAAATAACTAACAGCCAATATTATGCAAGCACGGGATCTAATAAAATAAATAAATAGGTCTACATAAATAAATATTTTGTTCTTTTCATTTAGACATGATATATATTTAATCCAAAAAGTGTGATATATTATTTAGTGTGTAGCGTGAATCAATCGCCTAATTAATTACATGTGTAGAAATAGCCTGTGTTGTTCTTCCCAAACAGCTTATCTGAAGTGACAAGCAGAAGTTCACCCGTGTTACCAAATTGTTGTTAATCATTTCACATACAGATGTCACTCATTTCAATGCCGCGGCCGCAGTGAAGAGGCTGAAATAATTGATCCAGGAGACGCTGCAGTGCGGAACAACAACCAGCAGGTGGCAGATGAGAGCCGTCGAGATGCAGCTTCTGTCCGTCTCTCATCCATAGACTGTTTATAAAGATATATATTAATAATATTTATAATATAGTCTATGCTCTCATCATGCTCGACAAGCAGAGAGAACAGAGAAACCCCGTGAAGCTGTCTGAGAATTAGTTATAAGTTATATTTTCTGCCGGACCCGTACAGTAAACTAACACGTTACAGTCTTAATTTCATAAAGGACATTTATATTATGATATTTAAACCAACCATCCGTCAACACAGTTTAGACCTTAATATATGAAACATGTAAATTTGTCCCTTCCAAAAATTGTAACCGACTGATCATCAGAAGCCGAAAGAAAGCTGATTGTTCTCCTCAGTATTCAGAGTTAAACTGACTCCAAAACGCGCTGGATGTGAATCATTCACAGAAAACCTGCAGCGTCTCGTTTGTGAGCCAGTCTGTCTCATGACATTCATGAAATAATCATGAAATTTAATCTATCTAGTTATTTTCCGTGACACTCTGCACGACTTTCAAACTGATGTATTTCAGTTGGAAGTAGGTTTGTGCCTGCAGCGGGTTTTTTTCTCATTTGTTATTCATTTTTAACTATAACTACGTCACTCAACATTTAATCACAAGATATTATCCTTGATTTTATTTATTTATTTTAATATTACCAGCCCGGTGGGGCCGGAGAGGACGCGTATGAGTATTTTCCTCACTGTCGATTTTAGTATCTTTAACATTTCTCAACATACCGTTACTATGGTGATGACGCCAGCTAAAGCCGTAACATATAGTCAGTATAACATTACATCATACTGCATATTGGTGGTAACGTACTGTAGTGTATATTGAAGTGTAAAGAAAATAATGTGTGTATGTATAATAAACTCGATCAGCCTTAAACTGCGCAGTAAACAGAATTTGAAGCTCTGTGATTGGCTGACCGGAATACCCGCCGACCGGAAGTGTTTTCCTCACTGTGATCGTGTTAAAGTTTTGTCTTAATGATATCTTTAAGATTTCTCAACACAACAACACCAACGTGTCCTTAGTAAGTCAACAGTAAGATAGGTTCATGTTAAGGCCATCAGTCATCATTATTTCTCCTCTGATTCTGAGTAATAAAGTAGTTTCTGTCAGGTTGTGGTAGCGGAAGGCTAGGGAAGAGCATTGTGTTGTGGGCGCGTTCGACTCCTGGTTTTGCTGTCTGCCGTCAGTTGGCTTCATTCCGTTTCAAACTGCCGCCGTTCCGCCGCAACCCGAATCCAAACACCACCATGTCTGTTTAGAAAAAACTGTTTTATAGCCTGTGATTGTAAAATGTGAAGTTGTTCGTTTAATGATATATTTCCAGGAATATGTGGCTGAGTATATTTAATATGAAATCATCTTTCTTAAAACAATAAAACCCTCCAACGTTGTGTGTTTATAAACGGGATGAAGACGAGGTTATAAAACTGGACTTTATATTTCACTTCCATCATCAAACTGGACTTTAGATTGTGCATAGCATTCAACCTCTTACTGTTACATAATCTAATTATTTATTAATTATGTTAATAATTTCCCTTAATTTAAATTAATAATAATTCATTATTAATTTATATAATTTATTCTCTGTCACTTTCATATATTTCATTCACTTCAATTCTTTGTCCATATTTGCTCTGTACAGTCAATATTTCATTTCAGGTTTCCACTCTATAAATAGACTTTAAAATTTCAACTTAATTCTAATATTGCTTTATTGACTTTATTATTATTATTATTATTATTATTAGTAGTAGTAGTAGTAGTAGTAGTAGTATTACCTTACTTTTGTCTATTTTCATTCTTGTGTGTTGTAGATTTTTGTGAGCAAACACCAAGACTCATTCTCTGTATGTTTGCATTGGCTAATAAAACAGATTCTGATTGAATGAGCTGCTGTATGTCATGCTGACATAAAATCCCAAAACCAAGAATCATAATCAGGGTTGTGTGAATAGTAGCCCAGGGCCGGCCGTGGTTTAGGCCACATAGACGGTCCCCTAGGGCACCAAATAAGGGAAGGGGCACTGAGTGAGTTACTGACAGGTTTGCTTTTTTCTGTTCAGCTTTGGAAATTGAGCAGTCGATGGGTTTTCATCTGTTGATTTTCAAAGCCTTACTTGTCGTTCAGCCACCAAACACTCATTGAATGGCACCTTGACCTCCACTTGCCTTTTGTCCAGAGAACAGGGAGGATTTCTCTGGGCTGGAGGTATAATTGTTACACTTCATTTTAGTGCGAGTGTGGAATTATTGTTGCACTTTTTGGGGCTCCAATTTAAATCTCACCTAGAGCACCAACATAGTCAGGCTGGCCCTGTAGTAGCCTACCCTCACCCTAACCGAAGCCTACAGTAATGTACTAGACTATCAGCAGTGTAATAATCTCTGAAGGTGACTCATTCTGGTCACTATTTCCCCTAAAAAATAAAAAAAAAACCCAAAAAGCTTCATTTTATACATAGCTGCTTGAAAGTTTGTGAACTCTTTAAAATTTTCTGTATTTCTGTATAAATATGACCTCAAACATGATCAGATATTTATACAAGTCCTAAAACTAGATAAAGTGAATCCAGTTAAACAAATGAGACAAAAAAAATCATTTTTTAAAATCTTTTTCATTTATTTATTGAGGAAAATGATCTAATCTAAGATATTTGTGTGAAGCAAAAGTATGTGAACATTGACTGTAGCCACTGCAAGAGAAGCCTTTAGTTTCCTAGACGTTACCCTGGGGTCTGTTGTGGCCTCCTGGACTATTACACACCTGCTCTTGGTGTGATCTTTGTTGGTTTACCACTCCGGGGGAGGGTAACAGTGGTGTTGAATGTATTCAATTTATATACAGTCTGTCTGACAGTTGACTAGTGGAGTCCAAACTCTTTAGAAATGGTTTTGTACCCCTTTCCAGCCTGGTGATCATCAGCAACTCTTCTAACCATCACCACTGCTAAATAATGTGACGATATGATATGAATGATAAAATGTTCATATGACCGTGTTGAAAGGAAAAAGCAAGAAGCAGAGCAGCTGCTTTTCTGTTTTAGAAAATGATTACATAGCTTTGTGTTGTTTAAAAAGGCAACAAGGAAAATGAGTCAAGCAGTAAACAACAGAAAAACAATTGAATACCTTTAGATTCATTTTTGTTAATAGAAAAAGTAATTAATTCATGCTTTATTCTGCATGGATAGTAAGCAAAGAGCTGGTTAACAACAGTGAAAACTTATCAGGCTTTACAGGGTTAAATTTTGGCCGGGTGGAGTTCTTGCTGGAGAGCCAATAGGAAGGCACAATGTCCCGCCTCCTGATTAGCATTTAACGCAACTAGTGTTACTAGTGGGCATTTAGTCTCTTACTAGTTCAACTAGTAAACACTTTTAGCCTTACTAGTAGTACTAGTAAGGTCAAAAACACCCTAGTAGTGCAACTAGTGGGCATTTTGGCTCTCACTAGTACGACGAGTAAACATTTTGTCTCTTACTAGTAGTACTAGTGAACATTTTAGCTCATACTAGTAGTACTAGTAAACATTTTAGCTCATACTAGTAGTACTAGTAAGGTCAAAAAAATCACCCACTAGTGTAACTAGTGGACATTTTGGCTTCTACTAGTAGTACTAGTGGACATTTTGGCTCTTACTAGTAGTACTAGTGAGCTTTAGTAGTCAACTAGTAAGGCGTATTTGTGCTCAAATAGTCAACATGTTGGCGTCTTTTCGGCACACTAGTTAACTAGTAGGACTTTGAGCTTTACTAGTTGGGTCCAGTCGTCGACTAGTGCGCAAAAAAGTCAACTAGTTGGGATTTTGGCTCAACTAGTTCGGCGCTCGGCTCAACTAGTACAGCTTTTGTCCGAACTAGTTGTCCAAAAGAGTCACTAGTTGCTGAAAAAGCGTAACTAGTACGAGTTTTTGTTCAACTAGTACAGCAAAGTTGCGAACTAGTTCGACAAAATGTCCAACTAGTACTGCCAAAGTCTGAACTAGTAGAGGACACTTAAGTTTGATATCAAGGATATCTAATAGATGCCCAAAGGGCTTTCCATAGTCGACTAGTGCGCAAAAAAGTCAACTAGTTGGGATTTTGGCTCAACTAGTTCGGCGCTCGGCTCAACTAGTACGGCTTTTGTCCGAACTAGTTGGCCAAAAGTGTCACTAGTTGCTGAAAAAGCGTAACTAGTACGGGTTTTGTTCAACTAGTACGGCAAAGTTGCGAACTAGTTCGACAAAATGTCCAACTAGTACTGCCAAAGTCTGAACTAGTAGAGGACACTTAAGTTTGATATCAAGGATATCTAATAGATGCCCAAAGGGCTTTCCATAGCCACGTCGATCACCCTGGCTCGGTCCCGGGGCCTCATCGGCAGCTTCTCCAGCTGGCAGTCCAGCACCAGAACCGTCTGGTTACTCTACCGATTCCGAAGAGAAACCAAAGGTTCCGCCTGGTTTGAATGTTCCGCAGAGGCCAAGGTCAAAATAAACCTACGTTGTTGCAGCCGCGTTCATGTGAAAGATGTATTCTTACAAAAGGTCCATTTATAGACTTATCAAAATGCATTTAAACCAGTTTCTGAGCTGATTATGGCCCAAAATAAATCTGAGAGGGTTTGTGACTCTCTCAGATTTATTTTGGGCCATAATCAGCTCAGAAACTGGATCTCAGCTTGGAAAGGTTTTGATTGAAAGGATGAGAGGAAAAAACACAGGTCTGTTTTCTTCAAACTTTTACTAAATTTTTGCTCCTTTTCTTGTGCAAAGTGCTCCAGGTCTGTAAACATCCTTCATTTTAAAAGAGTCTGAGAATTAATATTCTGTTCTGCTGGCACCTGGAAGCTACTCGGCATCCTCTTCATCACATTCCTCACATATATTATAAATCCATTACAATTTTGTTATGCTGTTCTATGCTGTATTTGTGTAATGTGTCTTTTTTGTATATTCTGTACACACATCTACTGCACATCTGTCCGTCCTGGGAGAAGGATCCCTGCTCTGCTGCTCTTCCTGAGGTTTAAAAGGGGGTTTTAGGGAGTTGTTCCCTTATTTAAATCACTGTACAGACTATAAAACCCCATGAGGCAAATTCGCGATATTGGGCTATACAAATTATAGTGCTCAAGAATATAAAATCAGTCTTTGGTCTATACATGCCTTCACTTTCTGGACAAACCTTTAACTTGAACCGGAAGTCTAAACCAAAACATGACCATCACATTTTACAGTTTTTCCTGCTCTAACAAATCAAAACTGCCTGGCTTGATTTAAGGGAATAAGCCTATGTAGGTCCTGCAAACCATACAACATTCTCAAACTGTGGGTCTGAGCCCAGTCTACCTGATGACACCAATAAGCTTTCTTCTCTTTGACTTGTCAGATTTTTTTAAATAAATAAACTTAAGTCACTTCAGTTGCAGGGTCCTTGTATATTATGCATGCTGATTGTCATACACTAAGGGTGGGGGAGGACTTGAACTGAATCATTATGTTCATCAGTAACACCTGTTCTTTTCTTACTATGGATAGCAAGGTCTATTCTTACCAATGACTTATTGATTCATCTCTGTACACTGCCTGCACATTATGACCTTTGTTAGATGCAGCACATGATAGTCAGCTTGTTATCCATTAACCTGAATTATTGCCAAAACAGCATGACAGATATCTGCATCAAGGAAACAAGTTTATTTCAACATTGAAAGACATTCTTAATCATTGCAGCTGCACAGTCGTTCACACAGGCTCCATCACATGGACAGAGAAGGCTGACGACGCGGACCCATCACTGACAGCAACTGGTGTCACATGTCTTTCCTTTGCACACGCAACCAGAGGCGCACTTGCTACAGTCGGATGGGCAGCATGAGCAGCAGCCTGCATTAAGAAAAAAATAAGTGTTACTGACAACCCTATGATCATTGATCTGTTGCAACAAAAAGCAGCCAAGGCCACCCTTTAATTCCAGGACAAGGATATTACACAAGTCAAAGCATCTTGAGCTAAACATTAAGAGGTTTGGGGTGGAATGAAGTGACCTTCTGTGATGGTAAAGCCACCTGGCTTCCTACATCTTGAGTAAAGAGGCAATTTTAGACAAGGCAGCATTAATTCAGCATGCCAGATATGAAACGGCAAGAAGTCAGTCTTAAAAGAAAACATAAGAATCCTACTTGGTGGCTTGGGTGAAGATTATTTAAAAAAGAAGGCTACTAGTAAAATGTATTTCAACAGTCACATTGACTGGATTCAAAATTAAGACACCTGTGAGTTAGATGTGTGTAAAGATGTGATTTGACTTACTCTTTTTGCAAGAGGTGCAGGAGCAGTTTGTGCAAGTGCAGGATACTCCGCAGTTGCAGGTTCCAGCTGAAAGTAAGAACACAAGACATGTCAGCTTTAGGAATTCATTTGTGTATGACAGCAAGTCCTATAAAGTAATACCAGACGAAATATTAAGACTAATGAAATCCTTAAATAAAACTTACTCTTGGAGCATTCGCAAGGGTCCATTTTTCAGTGAGTGTAGTTCTCTTCTTTAGAGAGTGCTGCGTTTGTGCTTCTTCCCGTTGGAAGTGGTGGTATGAGTGTCAGAGAAGGGGCGGCTCTTTTATAGCATCCCGGTAACAACAAGACCGGGTGCAAAAAGCGTCTGTCACGCTGCACGCAGGCACGTAATTGACCATTACAAAGAGGTTTGTACACACGGCTCAACTACGCAGCTGATTCCCAAAAGACGCGTCGGCGTGTTGTTTGTAAATTACATTCAGGTACGCGTTTTCGTCCTGCTCCACATTGCAGGACTTGTGCGCATGTTTGGCCGCGTATGGAAAGCCCTTTGGGCATCTCTTAGATATCCTTGATATCAAACTTAAGTGTCCTCTACTAGTTCAGACTTTGGCAGCACTAGTTGGACATTTTGTCGAACTAGTTCGCAACTTTGCCGTACTAGTTGAACAAAAACTCGTACTAGTTACACTTTTTCAGCAACTAGTGACACTTTTGGCCAACTAGTTCGGACAAAAGCCGTACTAGTTGAGCGTGTGTGAACGACTGTGTATTTGATTGCAGCTGCAATGATTAAGAATGTCTTTTGTAATCGGAATCGGTAGAGTAACCAGACGGTTCTGGTACTGGACTGCCAGCTGGAGAAGCTGCCGATGAGGCCCCGGGACCGAGCCAGGGTGATCGACGCGGCCAAACATGCGCACAAGTTCTGCAACGTGGAGCAGGACGAAAACGCGTACCTGAATGTAATTTACAAACAACACGCCTACGCGTCTTTTGGGAATCAGCTGCGTAGTTGAGCCGTGTGCACAAACCTCTTTGTAATGGTCAATTACGTGCCTGCGTGCAGCGTGACAGACGCTTTTTGCACCCGGTCTTGTTGTTACCGGGATGCTATAAAAGAGCCGCCCCTTCTCTGACACTCATACTACCACTTCCAACGGGAAGAAGCACAAACGCTGCACTCTCTAAAGAAGAGAACTACACTCACTGAAAAATGAACCCTTGCGAATGCTCCAAGAGTAAGTTTTATTTAAGGATTTCGTTGGTCTTAATATTTCGTCTCCTATTACTTTATAGGACTTGCTGTCATACACAAATGAATTCCTAAAGCTGACATGTCTTGTGTTCTTACTTTCAGCTGGAACCTGCAACTGCGGAGTATCCTGCACTTGCACAAACTGCTCCTGCACCTCTTGCAAAAAGAGTAAGTCAAATCACATCTTTACACACACATCTAACTCACAGGTGTCTTAATTTTGAATCCAGTCAAGGTGACTGTTGATGAAATACATTTTACTAGTAGCCTTCTTTTTTTTAAAATCTTCACCCAAGCCACCAATTAGGATTCTTATGTTTTCTTTTAAGACTGACTTCTTGCCGTTTCATATCTGGCATACTGAATTAATGCTGCCTTGTCTAAAATTGCCTCTTTACTCAAGATGTAGGAAACCAGGTGGCTTTAATTGGCTGCATCACAGAAGGTCACTTCATTCTACCCCAAACCTCTTAATGTTTAGCTCAAGATGCTTTTACTTGTGTAATATCCTTGTCCTGGAATTAAAGGGTGGCCTTGGCTGCTTTTTGTTGCAACAGATCAATGATCATAGGGTTGTCAGTAACGCTTATTTTTTTCTTAATGCAGGCTGCTGCTCATGCTGCCCATCCGACTGTAGCAAGTGCGCCTCTGGTTGCGTGTGCAAAGGAAAGACATGTGACACCAGTTGCTGTCAGTGATGGGTCCGCGTCATCAGCCTTCTCTGTCTATGTGATGGAGCCTGTGTGAACGACTGTGCAGCTGCAATGATTAAGAATGTCTTTCAATGTTGAAATAAACTTGTTTCCTTGATGCAGATATCTGTCATGCTGTTTTGGCAATAATTCAGGTTAATGGATAACAAGCTGACTGTCATGTGCTGCATCTAACAAAGGTCATAATGTGCAGGCAGTGTACAATGATGAATCAAGTCATTGGTAAGAATAGACCTTGCTATCCATAGTAAGAAAAGAACAGGTGTTACTGATGAACATAATGATTCAGTTCAAGTCCTCCCCCACCCTTAGTGTATGACAATTAGCATGCATAATATACAAGGACCCTGCAACTGAAGTGACTTAAGTTTATTTAATAAACAAAAAAAATCTGACAAGTCAAAGAAGAAAGCTTATTGGTGTCATCAGGTAGACTGGGCTCAGACCCACAGTTTGAGAATGTGTGGTTTGCAGGACCTACATAGGCTTATTCCCTTAAATCAAGCCAGGCAGTTTTGATTTGTTAGAGCAGGAAAAACTGTAAAATGTGATGGCCATGTTTTGGTTTAGACTTCTGGTTCAAGTCGTTAAAGGTTTGTCCAGAAAGTGAAGGCATGTATAGACCAAAGACTGATTTTACATCCTTGAGCACTATTTTTTGTATAGCCCAATATTGCGAATTTGCCTCATGGGGTTTTATAGTCTGTACAGTGATTTAAATCAGGGAAAAACTCCCTTAAACCTCAGGAAGAGCAGCAGAGCAGGGATCATTCTCCCAGGACGGACGGATGTGCAGTAGATGTGTGTACAGAATATACAAAAAAGACACATTACACAAATACAGCATAGAACAGCATAACAAAATTGTAATGGATTTATAATATATGTGAGGAATGTGATGAAGAGGATGCCGAGTAGCTTCCAGGTGCCAGCAGAACAGAATATTAATTCTCAGACTCTTTTAAAATGAAGGATGTTTACAGACCTGGAGCGCTTTGCACAAGAAAAGGAGCAAAAATTTAGTAAAAGTTTGAAGAAAACAGACCTGTGTTTTTTCCTCTCATCCTTTCAATCAAAACCTTTCCAAGCTGAGATCCAGTTTCTGAGCTGATTATGGCCCAAAATAAATCTGAGAGAGTCACAAACCCTCTCAGATTTATTTTGGGCCATAATCAGCTCAGAAACTGGTTTAAATGCATTTTGATAAGTCTATAAATGGACCTTTTGTAAGAATACATCTTTCATATGAACGCGGCTGCAACAACGTAGGTTCATTTTGACCTTGGCCTCTGCGGAACGTTCAAACCAGGCGGAACCTTTGGTTTCTCTTCGGAATCGGTAGAGTAACGTACACCGGAAGTGTTGCGTCGTTTCTGTGTTTAGAGCCGAAATCTTAATGCACGTCTTGTTACTGTCGCCATGGCGTCTCAACAGTAGCTTTTAATTTGACAGCACTGTTGTTAAAACACATTTAAGTCGCTGAAACATGCCGAAAGTCGTGTCTAGAAGTGTTGTGTGCTCCGACACCAGAGACCGGGAGGAGTACGACGACGGAGAGAAGCCTCTCCATGTCTACTACTGCCTGTGCGGCCAGATGGTTCTGGTGCTGGACTGCCAGCTGGAGAAGCTGCCGATGAGGCCACGGGACCGAGCCAGGGTGATCGACGCGGCCAAACATGCGCACAAGTTCTGCAACGTGGAGCAGGACGAAAACGCGTACCTGAAGAGAGCCGAGGGTATCGAGAGGCAGTACCGCAAGAAGTGCGGCAAGTGCGGCCTGCTGCTCTTCTACCAGCACCAGGACAAGAACAACCCGGCCACCTTCATCGTGGACGGAGCCGTCGTGAAGTTCGGACAGGGCTTCGGCAACACCAGCGTCTACAGCCAGAAGCAGCCGGAAGCTCCCAAGAAGGTTCGAGTCATGATGACCAAGCGGACCAAAGATATGGGCAAGTTCAGCTCTGTCACCGTGTCCACCATCGACGAGGAGGAGGAGGAGATCGAGGCCAGGGAGGTGGCGGACTCGTACGCCCAAAATGCCAAAGTGATCGAGAAGCAGCTGGAGAGGAAGGGCATGAGTAAGAGGAGGCTGCAGGAGCTGGCCGAGCTGGAGGCCAAGAAGGCAAAGATGAAGGGCACCCTCATTGACAATCAGTTCAAGTAGAGGAATCTCCCCTGAGAAGGACAGAGAAAACACACTGACTGTTGTCTTCTGGAGATCCTCATCTGTGCAACATTGGCCAGAAATGTTTGTGGTCAGCACAGCATCAGTAGAGAAAGACTGGACAATATTTTGACATGTAAAAATAGGACTGAGGGTGATGGTGGGCTGTAGTTGTAGACCTTTTTTGAAATGTTATTTTGTAGAAACATTCAAGACCCAATAAATCTATTTGTGATTTTGTAAAATATTTTTTTTTACTTCATGTAATATTGCAAGTCCTTCAAATGTGTTCAGCTGTTTTAAGAAAATGCAACATAAAGGCCTGTTCAAAATGTTGAATAAGTCAAATAGTGTGTCTTCAAAATGTACATCGCTGCACAGTTCAAGAGTTTGACAAAAAGACATTTAGCAAGCGACTGAGTAAGTCTTTCCAAGAGAAAAGTTAATGTCATTTTTTATTACCAAATCTCCTTCAGTTATAAAGTAGACATTTAAATAATAGATTAATCAATGAGACACTTCGCAAAAGATGTTTAAAGGTGCAATCTGTGATCGAAATGCAAACTGTGTATCCCCACCACCAGTCTGACACTCAACAGCACCGACTAAATCTAGGTTTTGTATTTTCTGATGCTCATGAAGGTGTGTTTACATCAGAGTAAAACTGGTCCATATTTTCAATTATGAATTATCAGAAACCTGTCGGTCCATCATTTTGGTGCAGACTGTAATATCTAAACAACGCGATGGATCGCCATAACATTTTTTCCAAACTTTCACGTTCCACAGAGGATGAATCCTACTGACTTTGAGGATCCCGACTTTTTGTTTAATGCCTCCATGAGGTTGATATTTCTGTTTTTTAATAAAATATCTCAACAACTGTTGGATGAATTGCAGTTGAATTTTATACACAGATACTTGGTGGCTAGACAATGAATCCTAATGACATTGGTGATAACCTGACTTTTTGCAATCAGGTCAATAGTTTGGTTTATGACTAAATGTCATGCAAAACTAATCACATTCTCATTAGCCACAGCTGTACTTTGTGTTTAAATTTTCAAATATTAGTATGCAGACAGGCTTGCCCACACTGAGATGGTGAACATGGCAGACATTGCACTTATTTAGCATCAGCATGTTAGCGTTGTCATTGTAAACATGACATGTAAGAATTTAGCTCAAAGCACTGAACTCAGACACAGTCTCAGAGCTGCTAGCATGACTGTAGACTCATTAGTCTTGTTCATCAGTGGGTCAAACTCTTTAAAACTGTCCATGAATATACCTGGAATTTACATAACACTTATTGGGATATTAACAATACTGAGACAATTCTAAAATGTATGTTTAATTTTATTTTACCATTAGATACTAGTGTTTATTATTTGAAAAAATTTATATCAGAAGTTTGAGGTTTTCTGTGTCAGACAGTCATCAATGAGATGATGGGTAAATGTAGGCCAGTGTCGAATTGGCAGGTCAGACCCTTTAATTGGGTCACAAAAAACAGGGCAGATTAGGAGAACAATGTGTTTTGGAGACTGGATCACAATTAGGCTTTCCTTTTGTCTTGATAAAGAACAGACATTTGTTAGAAAAGTTTAATGAGATGCAAAAATGTAATTAACAAATGTATTGTTTAGAGTAAATTCACCGTTAATTGCAGGAGAACACTAACATAGGTAGGTGAAAGTCCAAAAATGTCTAAATAGGTTAATAATAGTAAATTAATCTGAAAAAAATATACAGTATGTATAAAATGATTATTTTTAAAGTTCAAACCCATGAATATACAGTATTTGATAGTACAACCTCTTTCCTGTCTTCACATTTCAAATTGTCAAGACATGAAAAGCTAAAGTGGAACTAATATTAACAATGGCTCAGTTCCATGTAAGTGTCCCAGGAAGCAGCACTAATGAGCAATAATGATCAATACCAGTGCCCTACAATGTGTAATGTTATTAATCACACCTGTGCCTTCCCTCTTGTGACAGTTAAGCTCTCTGCTGTGAAAAAATTATTCTTTTAATTTCATTATAAAGTTTTTTTAACACCTGTGAGGTTTAATTATGAGACAATCCACATTGAATGAAGTGTTTAAGTTGGCAGCCATGAGGGTCGACACACTCTAGGTTACATATTTGTTGTTTCTTTTTAATTCATTCATGAATTGGATTAAACTTTTTTATATCTTTCTTTCATTAGTGTATTTTCTTAAAGTGTAATGCCCTGATTTTGTGCCACAATAACACCCTCATAAATATGCCTCCAGTATCTAAAGGCACCAGAATAAATGCAACACAAGGTTACCTGATGATCACAGAAACCATGGAACCAGAGATCCACTCAGTTCAGGTTAAAGATGTGTGTGTTTTGTAGTAAATTGTCCCAGAAACACTGCTGTGTTGCTGTGTTGTGTAACAGAGAAACAGTTGTGCATACTACATTATATAATGAAGTAGCTCTGGGGGTTTGTACTCCACATAACCAGATCTGTCCCAGCAAAGCAACAGACCGTTCATCAAGCTACAGCCAGTGGTTTCTTCTCATGAAGTAACGGCAAGGGTTAAAACAAAAAAAAGCAGGTGGGGATCCAGCAGACATTTGCTCAGAAAAAAAAACATTCTGCCTAATCTAGGGACTTGAGGGGTGATCTATGTAAATCAGGTCACTTCTAGGTTGGAAACAAGTGTGATAAAGTGTGTGTGTGTGTGTGTGTGTGTGTGTGTGTGTGTGTGTGTGTGTGTGTGTGTGTGTGTGTGTGTGTGTGTGTGTGTGGATTTTGGCCCCATCACACACATTGAAAGCACATTTAAAGGGAATCTTTTAATAGCCAGTATGAACAGGAGGAATTATTACAGCGAGGAAAACCTCTTTCACTGTTCATATGGACACCAGACTGTTGTTTTAAGACAGACTTAGCAATGAATAGAAGAGTGTTAGGATTAAACCACAGATATAAGACATGGCTTGCCCTGAATTGATATTCATGCACCAGTAGAACTATAGATGAGTCGATATGGGCCAGTTCGTGCTGACTGACATGATGTTTAAGTTTGATACTAACAGTGGTGTGTTGTTCTTCAGTCCTCCTGACCTAGTGGCGGAGCAGCGGGCTGTGTAGCATCCTGAAGAGGGCGAGCAAGTGTGATATCCGGTACGGAGCATGGTGTCGTCCAATCAGCGTGCTCTCCAGAAGAGCCGGGCCAAATAACACACTTCAGTTCATGTTGTACCACTGAGCTAAACTGTACAAGTGCTAATCACCTGAAGACAACAGACAGGACCGTATTTACATTCGTCCTACACAACAGGTATGAAGCTACCTACAGCAAAGTGTAGTTAACGTAAATATTAACGTTTTAAAGTTGACCAAATTGTGAGCGTACATTAGCCATTTAGCCTGTTAGCTGCCGTTGAGCGCCATTCATTTTGACATGAAGCTAGCCAGGTTTAAGCAGCATACTAACAAACACGAGGGAAACACGAGGTTTTCAGCATCACTGTCACTTTGGTATCTAAGTTGTCTTCTTCAACAGGCGAAATGACCGCTCCAGGTATCTCTTTCTGTTGTTTTACAAACTAGCTGGCCAGGAGGTTAGCATCGTGCTAACGCTGAGCTAACTTGACAACCACAGCACACCGTGGTGTGCCTATTGATGTCAGCTGTCAGAAGATGTTTTGGTAACATGTATGCTGTATACATGTTTTATTCACAGTCTATATGGCCGGAGCTCTATGCTTTGATACGTTGAAGATTTATGGCAGTAAGTTAGCGAAATTGTGAAACTTGAAATGAAACCGAAGACCCCTTTGAGAATGGAATTAAGATACAGCTAATTTTTAAAATTAATCAATGTTCCTTGTGATAAAAAGAAGTCCTGAGTGAAGCAGTGTTGTTTCTGATTCATCCATGCACATTTTCTTCTTATGTGGTGTTGTATAAAGTCCTAACATTTAGTTTGGATATGAGGTTGTTTACATCCACATCATATACTAAACTGTGTTTGTAGCCCTTATATACATAGAGCAATGTAACTGTGTGCTGCAGTGATCTTCACTTCTGGTTTGTTTTGAGGGCTTTTTGCCCTCCATCTAGTATAATAATCATCAGTTGGATTGAGGTCACTTTGCCTGATAAGAACATTGCACTTTTTAACCTTAAAATCCAGCTGTGGCTGTATGTTTTAAGGTCCCTCTGCTGTTGCATGATAAAGTGTTTGGCTCTGACAGAATCACTATTTTTTTTACATTGATCCTGCTGCTTGATCTGATTTTGATCTGATCAGTGGCTGTGTTGTGTTTTTTTTAATTCAACTTTCCAAGTTATCTACTACAATAGAGTTCTCTAGTATACTAGGTTGTTTTTCTGTGCTCACTTGTGCATTCTTAGCTCACAGTGTACTAAATTGTGGGCTTTGTGTGCAAAACAAGGATAAATCTCCTATATCACACTATATATAATATATATATTGCAACTGCAATATATATCGTGATACAATATAGTTTCTGACAAATTCAACTGAAAAACAATTTATAGAAGGAAATAACATTTAAATAAATGTTAATCGAGGGAATTAGATACCTGACAAATTATGATTCAGTTCACCACATTGATGTAATAATCCTTTAAAACTTCATTGATCAGGAACATTGCTCAAAATGGCCTTATACGTCCGCATACATTCGGTGTAGATCACATATATTGTCTTTGTATTCACTCATAAACACTCTTCCTCTCTGCCTAGAGGTATGGATGCAGAGGGTTTCGGGGAGCTTCTGCAGCAGGCTGAGCAGCTAGCTGCAGAGACAGAGGCCGTGTCGGAGTTGCCACACGTTGAGAGAAACCTTCAGGAGATCCAGCAGGCGGGGGAGAGGCTTCGATCCCGCACCCTGACCCGTACCTCGCAAGATGCTGCCGACGTAAAAGCGTAAGGAATATGTCTCGTGCTTACATAAGCATAGTAAAAATGTCTCCCTTGTCACAGTCTGTATGCTGGCAGCACTCAGAATTTATGCGGACTGCACACATCTAATTTGTAAGAAGAGTAGATTTCTGCAATTTCAGATTCTCTTCACCTGACACTTTGATGTGCTCTTTTTATTCTGGTAACTTGTCTCTTTTTTTAATCAGGTGATGACATTCAACACCATTTGATTTAGTGCATTAATTATAATCTCTTCTAAACCCAGAATTCCAGATATTTCTAAAACCTTTCCATTTTTCACCTGGCTCCTGTTGGCTGTATCTGAAGATTTCATCTTTAGAACCTTATAAAATGTAGTATGTAGTGCACTAATGGGCCAAATTGTCAATATGACTTCTTTTTGTAAAATATAAAATACAACAGCACTTTTAAAATGTTCACTGAGCCTATGTGAAAGATCTGCATACTATTCTGGGCTACAGGCTTCTTCTTCTTTTATGAACTTTGAAAGCATGTTTAATCGAGTCATGTTTATTCAAACAATTAAATGTATTATAAGTGTCATGTATTGTAATATTTGGTCTGATTTTCCTTATAAACAATATATCATGAGAACTGACCTGATATGATCTTTAACCACTGGATAGTACTGCCATTATAGCAACGTCTCTTGTGCCCTCTAGTGGGTATCAAGTACAACTACAGTTCTTTCAGTTTAGTCCCTCCATCACATTCATTCATTCACCTCTCTGTCTCACTCGCAGGTCAATCCTCCTTGGTTCCAGAGGTTTAGACATCTTCCACATTTCTCAGAGGTTGGAAAGTCTAAGTGCTGCCACCACCTTTGAGCCCCTGGAGCCGGTCAAAGACACTGACATACAGGTATGAATGACATAATAGGCCATAAGTCCAGCTAGCTCCTATGCAGGTCCTAATGCAGTCATATGACACGTACATAGGTCATCTCACTAGAGAAAGACTTCACACTGAGTGTTTTTTGTGAGCTGCAAAAAGACAAACTCCACTTTTATATTGTTTCAGATATCATAACAATCTAGAGTGATGGGTCTTTCTCTAAGAATACATCTTTGTCTGAGTTGTTCAAACACTGGCTTGCAGAGATCACATTAGCCAGATAACAAACAATAATTTAAATTTGTTTTTGGGTCAAGGTACTGGTAATATTAATTAGCTACAGCTGATAAGATCTACTGTTAACTGTTGTCCCTCAGCTAAAAGCGAGAAGCCTGAAATAGACTGTTATATTCTATGTTAGATGGGGGAAACTAGAGCTGAAACAAGAAGTCAAGTAATCAATTAGTTGATTTTCAGAGAGAAATTTATTTGCTGGGTGCAGATTCTCAAATTTGAGGATTTGAAAGCTTTTTTGTGTCATACATGATAGCTAACTGAATATCTTCGCATTTTGGACTGTCGATCAGATAAAACATTCGAAGATGTTGCCGTTGGCTCTGTTTTTGGGCATTTTATAGACAAAATGATTAATCAATTAATTGAGAAAATAATGGGTAGATTAACTGATAATGCAAATAATCATTAGTTGCAGCCTGAGAAGAAAAATGTCTGCAGCTGGATTAAAGGGGTTTGTTTTTGTGGACAGTGAATAAAGGTTATTGCAGTTGTGGAAGATGAAGCGAGCAGGCTACAGTCTAATCAGCCTGTCTAGCTTCATCGGAGTTCCTGTCTCTGTTTTTTACACCTGTAGTGAACAATGTGGAGGCATGTAACAGGAGTAAAGATAGCTACCTGTAGTGTTGCACCAAATGTAAAGAATTTGTATTCTTACACCTGTAGGAGAGTGTAAGAACACAGATTATAATCAATACATTTATTCTAAAGGTTAAGACTTTATCAGTCCAGTTTACATCTTGTTATACATAAAGAAAAATACAGCTGAAATCTGGAGCATTTGTCGTGGCTATTTACTTTGTACTTTGTCACATATGTAGTCAGATGTAAGGAGAGTAAGCAGTAGAGTTGGGCATTGAGAACTGGTTCCTAATTGAACTGGGAAAAGTTGTGAAACAGGGGGTGAAGGAAATTATTTTTCCATTAAGAGAAACTTAACTGCCCCAACTTGTTTACAGAGGATGAAGAAACAGTGAGTTTGCTGACTGTGGTAATATTAGGCCATCAACAATCTGATCAATGATGGAGATAAATGGGCTCTTGGTTGAGACATGGGAGGAGAAACACTGATGCTGTCTGTGTGTGTAATCCTGGCGAGGTGAAATTTGCTTTCAATATATTTTGGTTTCTTCTTTTGCTCAAATAATATGCTGAGAATGTGAAGCAGGAATTGATTTAGAGCAACAATCAATACAACCCTGAAGAGTACTCAGCTCCAGGAGGTAGTAAACCCATAACAACATGGAAGTAGAGTTGTAAACTATGCTTATACTGTATGCTGTTATATTGCTCACATCAGTTATTCAGTATATTTCTTAGAGGAATCATACTGCATTATATTGTAGTAACATTAAGCAACCATATTAACAATTATTGAATCCATAGCTTCACAAATTGGTTTTGCATCATTCTGTGGTGAAGCCAAATATCTACATAAACATTGGACTACGGTTTAAGCATTTGTTAATTTGTAGTGGCAATGTTCTTTTAGCAGCAGGCAAGCAGTTAAATAAGGGAAAAACCTGACTCAGTTCTGATCAGCTGCACTGCATATATATATATTGAACCAGCCAGTATTTCTTTGTTTTGAATATTGTATTTTTCTGAGCTCCATCTGTCTCTCTGTCCTTCCATCCTTCTTTCCTTTCCTGCTTAATCCTCTGTTCATTTATCTCTCTCCTACTCTTATCTTCCCTCTAAGCTTGTTCAGCCATAGATGTGACTGTAGTCTAGTCTAACCAGCTCTTATTTATCTTTCTCTACACCTGCTTATTTATCTTTTTCTTCCTCTGATCAGTTTTTATTCTCTCACATAAATTCAGCTTTTGAAATCTAAATGTCTATCATTCTTCTTGGCCGGATGTGTGCTAGCCTGGGTGGGTTTGAGACTGACTGACTGGAAGAGCACTTAGCTTCTGGCACACACACAAACACACACACACACACACACACACACACACACACACACACACACACACACACACACACACACACTCCCTCTGTTGCTCTTTTCCCCTTATTGGTTTACAAGAAGACATTGCATTGCAAAGTTTCATCTCAGAAGAAATGTGCAATGTCTCATTCAGCAGAATCATTCCTTGTCTGTGTTAGAGACAAACCACAGCTCCACTTGAACAACCAGATTCCAGGAAGGCAGTGAACATTAGTATTAGCATTGTATTAGCATTCATATATAGGCCAGTATATAATATTTTATTTGAATGTTTGTTGGGCTTAAGGGAGTGAAGGAATGTAGTGTATAAGTAGGCAAAAAACAAACTAATATTTTTTGTTTTTGTTTTTGACAAAGATGAACTAATTGCACATTATTGTCTTCTTGAGTTTTCTTTTAGTGGCTTACTCAGCCATACACAATAACAATTACAGCAAAATGCATAATGGGGCTTTAACATGGCCTCTAAAATCCCCCTCCTCCTCCTCTATTCACTTCTCCCACAATATTTTCATCCTTGTATCAGTGCCACTGTCATCCTGAAACAGAATCAGCTTTTAATTTTTTTTTTTTTAAATAAATCATTTCATTCCACATAGTGCACTTGTCAGGATTGGTTTATCAAACTAGTTTAAACTTAATCAGTTAACAGGTTAGCAGTAGCTCAAGTTGTAGAGCAGGTTGGCCATTAAGCAAAGCATCGGTGGTTCAATCCTGTCTACATGTCAGTGTCCTGGAGCAAAGACACTGATTACCAAATGACACCTGGGCTGCGCAGGGTGAATTGTAAATTGCTTTTGAGAGAAGTGTCTGCCAAATTAATGTAATGTACTAGATTGGATTGAAAAGTAATATTAAAATTGAAGAGTTCATTTGCAAAAAGAGATTAAAGCTATTCTTAAATGAATAAACAAACTCCTGTTTGATTGATACTCCCTGGAGTGCACACACTCAAAATGATTTAGGATAATAAATGCATTTATTATTAATGAATGCATTTATTAATAAATGCATTTATTATCCTAAATAATGTTTTTTTTGTGTGTGCGCTCCAGGGAGTATCAATCAAACAGGTGTTTGTTTATTCATTTTCGAATGGCTTTTATCTGTTTTTGCAAATTAACTCTTCAATGGATCATATGTACAGTACTGTGCAAAAGTTTGCGGCACTAAAAGTAAAGTCAGGATGCTTACAAAAATAATGCTATGAATAGTTTTTATTAATCATTTCATACAAAGTTCAGTAAACAGACAAAAACCTAAATGAAATCAATATTTGATGTGAGCATGCTTTGCCTTTAATACAGCAGCAGTTCTCTTCAGTACACCTGCACACAGTCTTTCAAGGTACTTGGTTGGTCGGTTGTTCCTGCATCTTTGAGAAGTTGCCACAGTTCTTTTGTGGATTTAGGCGTCTCAACTGCTTCTGTGTCTTCATGTGATCCCAGACTGACTCCATGATGTTGAGATCAGGGTTCTGTGGGGGCCAAACCATCTGTTGTAGGACTCCTAGTCGTTGTCATTTTTGTGCTGCTGAATAAATTTGGGACTGATCAGACATCTAAACATCTAACTTGTATTTCTGAGTAACATCATGTTCATCACATTGTCTCGCTATCAGTCAGTAACTCACCTCAAAATGTGACTTTGCTGTGGTATAAAGTGACTAAAATGTATATAATGCAGAGCAGCACAGTAGCTCTGCTGTACTTAAGATATCTAGTTTTTGTGAAAAATGACTACTGTATTTGTTTTTTTCTGTTGACTCAGTTTAATGGCTGCTATTTGTATTTTCAAAACAACTTGCATGCAATCCAGTAAAACAACACCACAAACTACACCCTCAAAAATGACCATGGGGTTGAGTCAACAATGTGTGGGCACATTGTCAACAACAAATAAAAATGAAGGTATTAGTAGTTCACAAAGGTAGTAGTTATAGTAGACTGCATTACAGAAGTACAAGGGTTTCTGTTTGTCTGGTCAGTAAAACTAGCTGGCCAGACAGAGGTAAGTAGTCGGCTATTTAGCCAGCTGCTGGTACAGCTCTATTTTAATTAAGATCATGAGAGCATGGCACAGTTGATCTTAATTTCAAATTGTGACTAATGACTTTTATCTAAATGGGTGTGTTTGGCTCCATGACAAAAAGACAAAAAAACAAAAGTAGACCCAGGAGACACATTCAGCCAGAAATAACAAAACAACAGAGAAAGCTTTTGGTTTAAAAGTAAGACCACTGAAAGAAAACAGAGCCAAGTTCTGATCAACATCAAGCTGCACTGCAGCCCACTTTTCTCCTCCTACAGATCATTATTTAACATCCTGCTGGGACAGTTGCAGCCACTTTACTTCACCAAATACACTGTTGAGAAAGCAGGTTAGTTGGTGCTAAGACATAACAAAACATCAACACAATGCAGGATTGACATACTCAGTATAAAACCAAGGTAACAGCATCACTTAAACACAGTAGACTAAACACACATACTCTTCCTTAGACATTGTAAGATTTGTTACGCTGTAGAGGCAATGGTCTAATTTAATAGTTGACATCAAGGGAAATGCATGCACTGTATCATGCTGATAAATGCTAGTTTGAAAGTAATCAGACACAAATAAATATCCAGACAAAAAAACGACTTAAAGGCATATTGTTACCATCTCTGAATATACTTTTCATTCTCATCTTTGTCTCCTAACCAATACATACATCCACGTGCTTCACACTTTTAATGAATTTCATTAAAAGCGTGAATATTATAAATGTTAATATTTGTAAATGTTTAGTGTTGAATGACATTGCTGTATTTTAAAGGTGCAGCAGCACAGATTCTAGTGTCAGATATTAGGTCTCAGGGCTGAAAGACAGTTCTGTATTAGATACTTCACATCACTAAAAATGGAGCACCTGCAGGCACAATGTAGCATGATGTCTGAGCGAGTTAGTCTATGTGACATTTGTGATCTGTAAAATGCAGAAATGGAGTAGAACATTTAAAAAAAACTGATGTGATCTGAATACATGCAGTTTCATATAGGCACTGGAAGAGTAGTGAAAGTGTGAGCTTGACATCAGCTCCAGGGTGTGTCTGATGAAGGATGGATAGAATCAAATGTTTAGTTTATGAGAGGTATGTTGAGGTGAACCAGTATTGTTAAACCACCTAAGATCACTGGAATAATGCAAAAAATAAATGGTTTTAATGGTTGAATTTAGCTGTAAATTTAACAGTGCTATGGGATTGAAGGAAGTGCTGAAGGTTGATAGATGAGACACAAAGGCAATGCAAACGTGCTGTCAGTGTATGTGTGTCTATAAATGTGTGTGTGTGTGTTAAGCATGAGTGAGCTATGAGTGAGCATGCCTCTGTGGTTCTTGTGTGGCACACACACACACAGACACACACATACCAAGGGAATTGGTGTGTGAATGATGTGTCTGCATGTATGGCTGAACGCACAACAGTAAGGATTTGACTATAGAAGCCTGTATAGACAGAGTCCTAGATTTAGGGCTTCATGGATGTCAGCTAGTTGTGTGCAGACCGTGTTTCTGGACCACATGTACAGTGGGCGACCTACTCAGATTTAACAAGATGGATTTTGTTTTGTTAATGTAGGTTTTCATCATTTGGTCTATAGTTAAAACATGGATGCATTTATGACTCATTCCTTCATCGGAATAATTAGATTTTTCTGCGCAAACATAGAAGAAAGCAGATGAGTAGATTCCATGTTACTGAAACAAAACCCTCCCAGTTAATATTAGACAATGTAAGTTGTCATTTTGTGCCCAAGTGCTGAAATAAATATTATATATTTTGTTGTTGTCACTCCTGTGGCTGGCCAATATGTTGATGTTTAATTTTTCATAATCAACAGCTGTAATTTCATAAAATATTTGTAAATATCGCAAATCATGGTTCCACAATTATGTTGTATTAATTAACATCCTTATTGTAAGATTCTCTGGGGTTTTTTTGCATTCCCCTAGTCTGTATTATTTATTTGTGCAGTGTGTAATGTACTGTAGGGTTGGGTAGATTTGACTGATTCTGATTATATTTGTAGGTTTTTGGTTCTTATAGTACACACATGCATGGATGAATACATTAACCGAAATGTAGACATGAGTTCAGTCAGTCCCAACATCAAGATAATGAAAATGCAAATAAAAGGCATGTTTCTTAATGAATCCCCTGCTTTAAAAAAATTGGAGTCAGTTCCAGTTCAGAGCTGATTCTCATCACTCAGCCTTAATGCTACATACATAACACGTCTGTGTACAGATTTAGCAGCAGCCTTTCACCACATAGTAGGCGTCTTTACAATTAAATCCTTGTTTTATGCTCTCAGTATGGCATTTGTACTGTATGCTTTGTGCGTTGGTAATTGTCATGATTAACAATGAACTGCTGTGGGTCGGTCGGTATTTAGCGCTTTTGGGTATTTTGTTCTCTGTGCCATCAAATAATGCACACAATGGTAAACAAAGGAGGGAGAAAAACTGAAATGTATAAACAAGAGAAAGAAGGAGGGAAAAACCAGGGAGAGTAGATGTAGATCACATGAAAACAATGGACAGAAAAATGAAACATAAGAAGTGGAAGGCGTAGAGCGGTGCTGGTGGAAAAATGGCGACCGGCTGCAGTTTTTTTTTTTTTTTTTTTCCTGTCTCTGTGTCCTCGTTGCACTTTTCACTGTTCTATCTTTCTCTGCCAGGGCTCTTTCTCTCCTTTTCTTTACCTCACTCTCTTTCAGATGATCCTTCTGCTTACTCTCCTTTTACTTCACCTTGTCTGCTCTCTGATTTTTTTTTTTTTTCCTCTTCTCTTCCATCTCCCATTTACATCCTTTCTCCTCCTCTGCCCTCCCCAACCCCTCACATACACACACACATATCCTTCAGCAGTGATGGCATGCGTTCAGCGGATGCAGTTGGCTAAGCCCAGAGCATCTGCTGAGATAGACGAACACTACTGACATCGCTTCACAGGGTGTGTGTGTGTGTGTGTATGTGTGTGTGTGTCGTACACAGGGTCTGTGTGCTGTGTTTGCATGCCTGTATCTGTGTCAGCCGCGATCAATTGTTGGCGTATACGGTCTCTGTGTGCTTATGAATGAGTGTGTGTGTGTGCGTGTATGTAGCGTAGATTTAACAGCACGTGGGCGCAGGCGTTTTCAGTCTCATCTGTGCCGGCTTGCACATACGACGGCGAGTATATGTCATGTGCCTGTGTGTGTGTGCCATCTGCACAAGACTATACTAGTGGAGGTGTGTGCACTAAGTCACTGCTTTGTGTGTGCTGTGATAGTCAGCCTACATATAGGAATGCCCCCCCCCTCCTCTTCCCCTTCCCCTATGTGCCTCCCAAACCCTTCATTAACTAAACATGACCCTTAAGAGCATGATTAGCCTCATTTCAAGACAGGATGTCGGAAGCCATCAACTGAGGGGGAAAAAATCCATTACTATAATTGCATTGAGCTGAGGGAGGGAGGAGAGAGGGAGGGAAGAAAGGATGCATAGATGGATAAAAAAGGAAGAAAATGAGTGGGAATGAGGGAGGGAGGAGGCAGAGGGCCGTCAGAGATGCTGGGATGAAGTGAAGGAGGGAGAGAGAGAGAGAGAGGATGGAAGAGAAGGGCTGAGAGAGGGGGGTGTCAGCTAGTGGTGGGAACAGATACTCTATATGAATCCATAGCTCCTTCTTGTGGATCCCCCCTGTGTCTGAATGCTCAGTTGGTACGTCCCTCCGACAATAAAACCACCTCCAGTGAGTCTTGATGTGGCACTTCCACTTGGTTCTCCGGCTCACGCGCAAGAGTCACTGGCCTGCTTTCGAACGGGGGAAAGGCTGCAAGCGGACCGCCATGCCGGCTCAACAGGGCACAGGGAACACGCCCCAGCATGGCGGCCACTGCTGCTGCCCTGGCACAGCGACACAGAGGGATGGAGAGGCGGAGGGCCGATGCAGGTTGGTCTGGGCTGTCAAAGCCCAGATACCTGGGCACAGACAAAGAAACGAAAAACTATTTTTTTTTTTTACTTTTCCTCGTCTCATCCTGTCTTCTTGTCTGTCTGTCTGTCTGCCAGGCAGGCACGCAGGCGCTGAGCATGAGTGAGTATTACCTATACGCGCATACACACATACTCACACACTCACAGTATCAGACAGGCATGTGCTTTGTCTGTCACACTTTCGTCACCTGTCTGTCTTTCTCCCATCGCCTCTCTGGTTATTCTACATTGTCTGTGGCTATATGGAGAACATGGATGATGATTGTATTAACTGATTTTTTTTTTTTTTTAATGATTAGACTCAATCATTATCGTCTCAAATAGATATATGCACATATATGTGAATATATGCGGTAGTACTTAATGTATATATTTTTTCTACACAGGAAGTGAAGGAGTGAAGGGTGGGGCTTCTCACACACACACACACACACGCACACACACACACTCTCGGGCACTGGTCGGCTCATTGTGTCATGGCAAATGAGGACAGAAAACCTCCTACTCTTACTTTCACGATGCCTGGTACAGAGAGCGAGGCTCCCTCCCTTCATTTCCCCTTTAACTGCTCTTTGACTGTCCTTATGTATCCTATAGATTCCTAAAGTCCATGTATCCCTGCAACACATCTCATAGTATGTGATAAGCATGAAGCCAGATCGAAAGAGTGAAAAATCGGGCCGGCTCATTTCCCCGAACATAGAGCGAGGCTTCATTCAGGCGCAGACAGTGTAACTATCATGACCGAGGCTCATAGAAAGAGGGCCTTATGTGTGCCGGCCCATGTGTGCATGTTAACATGCGTATTTGAAGACACATGCTCACCAAATACATACATTTAAAGGAGTACTTTGTCATATGATTGCCTAAAAATACAGTTGTGTTTGTTCCTCGGTCTACATTAAGGTGTATTTTTAGAGAGGCATGTCCACTGATCTTTCTTAATATCTGCGCATTTTAGCAGAAATGAAAGACAATGACTGAAGCTTCCATCAGTTCTGTTTTTTTAATTAAAGCTCAGACTAATCCTCGGTTCTACCTTCAATTTTTTTCTTTTATTTCTCGACACGCGGCTCCGATTCGTATTTAACAGCGATGGAGTATTTCCTGATTTATCTCCAGTTATGAAATTCTTTTCTGTGGCTGTGTTCCTGTTCCTCTAGAAGCTTCTGGGCTGTCTGGCCAGCAGGCTGTGAGTGTTCACAGTGGGTTGCAGATCTCTGAGGATACACAATACAGGGGTGGGGCAACAGAAAACATACTGTACATCTTTAGACACACCTATAACCCTGTACTCATTTGATCATTGAAGGTAATAAGCATGCATTTAACTTTACAATGTCTTTGTTTACTCTATGGTCTAAATGTGTCTTTGTGGCTCTTTAAAACGCCACTTCAATTTTTATGTTTTTTTTATGTTTTGTATTTTTACCATTTGGGAATGAATACAAGGAGGGATTGAAGTGTCGGCAGTGTTTAGTCTGTGTGAAATGCTGGGTACAGTGTGTCTCAGGATGAATAACATGCCAACTCTTTCAGCCATCTAGCATGAATGAGAATTAGCAGTAGTGATATTAGCAACAATGGTGCCGTGCCTGTCCTTTGTAAAGCTTTGAAATGTTCTCAGAAGTAGTAAAACTAGTTAGCTTCTCCACCGTATCACCTATCTGAATAAAAAGATCTACATAATCTGAATAAAGAGATCCACATAATGTCATCTTAACACATACATCGAACCTACATTTTGAGGCAAAAAGACTTTCCTCCAAAGGAAAGAGCGTTTGCCTCTCAGACTAATGGTAATTTTGGCCCCGACTGTAGGCTAAGATGTCAATTTACATTTGGCACAAAAAATGTCATATAGGCAAAGTGTTTTGGCAGAGCGAGCGCAGCTGGCAACAGGCAACAAAATGACAGCAATGAAACATCTCTGTATTTCAGTGAGGGCAAAAATGCTGAGGCAACTGCCCGGCAGTCGTCCAGAGTTGCCCAATGTGTCACCGTTGTTTAAGATGCTTTCGGAAAGAGCAGACCTCCCTGCCCTGCCTGTTTCGGGAAAAGATGTCCGTCTTATTTCCCCTCCTCCAATTTACTGGAATAATGATTTTTCACCATGACTAATACAGTCTCCTATTCTCTTGTATTAGATAGATCCCATAAGCCCCTGTTACAGCTATTTTTTTCTATTCTACTCTATTCTATTCTATTCTCTGGTCTGGATAGAGGCGTTAAATATAGACCTATTCTCAGCCTCTCCTGGGGAATAAAGTGAGATAGAGAAATAAAGAAAGAGGGAGGGAAGGAGCGTGGAGAAACCAAGGGCATGAAGAAAGGACCAGGAGGGTAAATGGGCAGGGTGGAGAGAGAGGTACTTATTTTCCTCCTTAATGGATTCAGATAGACTTATGGTATTAGTAATTTCACACAACACAGTGAGTTAGACCTTTTAGTTTTAGCTGCATAATGCCAGATGATGTCACTCCATGCACCTGAAAAACTGAAAGTAAACTGTTGTCCACGAACATGAAGACATTTTCCATCTCTGCCAAGCTGTCAGCAGCTTACTAAGACACTGATGGTGTGTTAGGACATGGGTAGAAATTCTCTGACTGTTAATGCTACTTAGTGACCTGAATGATTGCTGCTTCTTTAACTCAAAGGCAGATTAATTACTGACCCATTTAGAGATAGCAGATTGAGCAAGTTGAAGTTTAAAGTTTTTCACCCCTGTGTCACAGTTTCTATAAAGGACCTAAATAAGAAAAAATTAACATATATATACTGCTGCTCTTATACACACGAGAGCAGTGTAAGATCAAAACATCCACCAGTTATTTTCCATGTAAACCCACACACACCTGCAGCAGCCATGCCGCAACAGAATATACCTCTGTCCTATTTTCTGGAGAATACTAGTGTCTGCCTTCCTTCTTTGTGTGGCACATCTCAGCCACTGTGCTACTTCTCTTGTCAAGCGATAGACAAGCTTAAACTCATTCTTGAGATTAAAAAAATTTCGCTAGCTGGACCGGTACAAGCCATAGTTCCACCATTATATAGATAGTATTTAAAAATAAGACCACTTAACTTCATTGTATTATACTTACTATTCTGATCAGACCTCTTCACATGCCACTGCAGCAGCAAAATGGTTTGGATTTAACACATTCCTGCTAACTAAAGGATGTTAAGATAGATATTCTCTGAAAAGGACCACACTATTTACATCAGCAAGCCTTCATCATTTCATCAGTGTCAGTTTCAGCAGGTATAAAGAATAACTCAGTCATACATTCTCTCTTCCAGCTTTAGCAAGGCTGCTGCATCATTAGTAAGAGTTTTCAATGCAATAATTATCAGTCACTATTGAATTTTTGGTATTGACGTTGTTTCAAGTTTTTCACTCACAGCGTCAACGTTCGTGCTTCCAGTGTGCTCTCTTTGTCAGGACGGAGGGATGAAAGTGAGAGAGGAGGAGAGGAATACAGTGCCAGAGTTGAAGGCTGAGAGATTGGAAAGAAAGGAAGAAGAAGAAATGAGACTGAAGTAGGAAGGGCAGCCAGCAGATGAGGGTTATAGGGGACACAAGAGAGGTGATGAGAGAGGAAGGAAAAGAAGAAAGAGGGAAGCCAAGAGCACCCACATCCTTGTAGAGCAGAATAATCTCTATCCAGCTTTGAAAAATGCACTTTCTCTCACCAGGTGCACTAAGATGAAAGCAGAGAGTGCCAAAAATGTCATCAGTAAATGAATATGCCATTGTGTGATGGAGGGAACAACGTTCCTTCAACTTAAGATGCTACTATGTCAGAGAAGAAGGCCTTTTGTTACATAAAGTGTAAGAATGCAGCCTTTCTCAGGTTGTTCAGGGATAATAATGAGCTTTACATCTCAGGAATGCAAATTTACACACAGCACTTCTTGGCTGCAGATGTATTGACCTCCAATCCAACAAAGCATCATAGACAGTCAGATTCTTTCTGTGTGTGCAGTTTGTCTCCTCACTTTTGCCATTTTTGATATTGAGAAGTAAGAATGATGACAAAGGATCAATGTTGAAGTTAATTGAAACTTTCACAGACAATATGAACTGCAAAGTCAACATGTCCTTTCAAAAAGTTGCATTCATTACATTTTCCCACTTTATATGTTTTTTCTGATCTTATGAATCATCAATAGTCTTTTTTTTTTTTAAATGGCAAACCAAGGATTCCAAATAATTGTAGTACTCAGAAACGCTCATTTAAAAGATAATGATGCTGTTTTTCTCTTTGTGCCACAGTAGTGAACATTTATATGTGGTTAGTTTGTTCAGATTTATTCATTTTAACATTTAGATGATGGCAAGACAATGACGGCAACAATTCAGAAAATGGATTGATAAACTATTATTTGTTGGTTCCAGCTTGTACAGTTTCCTCTATTTCATTTTGTAAATTAAACACATTGTTTTTTAGTCATGAACACATCAATTAATGCTCTGGGAAATGTGACAGCTACTAGTATTTGCATAGTATATGCAGTATTTTTGACATATTGTCGACTTGATGGTTAATTGAAAAAAGAATAGATTCATCAGTCTGTTTAGATGCTATTGATCAGTAAACAGTACTGCACAACATTTTCTTCAAATGACTCATCGTGCTGATCATGTGATTCTGTGATGTGATTGTAATTGATTGCTCATGATACAAGATAATCAGTCGTCTTTTTATTTCAGCTTTTTGAAAGTATTTTTGTTATCAAAGCATTTTTTAAAAAAAGCATTTTTTGTTTGACCATCTCAGCCTGTTTTTAATGCGCGGTTCTGTCTCCTCCTGGCATTGCACCAGCTATAGCTATAAATATATAACCAAGAGCATCTTCATGTCTTCAATTTGACGACAGGAAAGGCTCTTTCATCAGTATTTCTAAATAAAGAGATGAGAGAATGTTTTTCTTTGGTTCTGACTCATTTACAGCTATTATGCTGTAATTGTCCATATATGAAAAACCTGAATCACAATATTCTACCCAGGAAAGAAAAGCTTTTGTATGTAAACTTGTATTTGTCATACAGCAACGCAGCCAGTGAGCCACTCTTGTCTTTGCTGTTAGAGGACAAAGTGCACACAGCACAGCTGCCATTTTGGTGTGTTTTCTCAAGATGGCTGCCCCTCATGCACGTCTGTCTTCACTGACTTTGCTTCTAAAGAGTACTGTCACGTACTCTCCTGCATACTCCAGTTTTTACACAAGTACCGCTTAATCACTTGATTGCTCAGATTCTGTGTATAAGATAAGTAGTTTTGTTATATTCGAGTGGGATGTGAATAATTACCGTTTTCATAGGGAGAGCCGGAGGAGGGAGGTGGATGTATGCAGGGGCAGCCATCTTGAGATGACACCAAAATGGAGGCTGCGCTGCCTGCTGTCTCATGGCAAGATGACGTGTGAAGAATTAGGATAGCTCAAAGTGCGGACACTTCTCTGTACTGCCTATAAGTCTGTATGAAAGAGCGACCATACGTTTCACTCATCTTGGCAGTGCATGAGACATGCACATGCAGACATGAGAGGGGCAGAGAGAAATTAGGATGGAAAATTGAACTGCAGGTGCGCCTGCTAAATCTGTCCCCTCAGAACTCTCTGCATTCATTTTTATCTCTGCCTCATTTTGTCCAGTCGAGCTAATATCTCTTTCTCTCCCTGTTTCCCTCTTTTCTCTGTCACGCCTTTTCTCTCTCTCTCTCTCTCTCCCCATCTGTATGTCTCTCTCTGCCTCTTCTGTGTCTCTCCATAGGGCTTCTTGAAGAATGAGAGGGACAACGCGCTCCTGTCAGCCATCGAGGAATCACGCCGCAGGGTCAGTATCTGCCCAGCAGTGTCTGATTGCTTCTCAGGTCCAAAAAGAGCTACAGATGGCTGACAGAATCCAATTCCTGCAGAGTGGGAAACCAGTTTAAAAGCACCTCCAGAATCAGACGGCCCACAAAACCCACATCATCGTTTCATTCTTTATCGGTGAAATGGTGCACATTTTAAAGAACAGGGTACAGATAATTAGCCTCTGCAGTCATAGTAACAATAATTTTCATTATACCATTTTTTAAATTTTTACATAATGGCTAAATTGTGTTATCACATAGATTTTTTTTATTCTGTCTTGTCTCTAAATCTGTCCTTGTCTTACCCTTGACAAGACAGTAGTTCAGTTTACAAAATCAGGTGAGTTTTCAGCACTGCAGCGTGTACGGATATTAGTACAACACGATATAGGAACACTTTAAAAAAACAAAATTTTCATAATTTCTGCTTGCTATGATCTAAAAGTCCTTCTGGTGTGAACCTTTAGGGAATGGTTTTGAAATGGCTTCCCTGTTGTGCAGAGCTAATAGGCCCTGCGTTTAATTAGCTGCTGTTCCCATTATCTCTCTGCTCCCTGAGAGAGTAAAAAAAGGACTTGTGTGCAAGGATGGAAAAACCAAATACACCAAAGATTAAAAAGAACACAGATGTTGAAGGTTCTTGCAGATTTCCATCTGACTGCTGTATATTATAATAAATGTGTGCTATCGGGCTGTTAAATGACATATTTTACTCTCAGTTGTCCAGTCTCACAGTAGCCACTTGACATGATCTCATTTAAATTTGTACCTTTTTTTTACTGCTGTCTGTGTCTAGTTTACATTTTTAGTAAAGCCCAACCGATCATGGATTTTTGAGGCAAATACCAACATTGACATTGTTTCAGTTGAAAAATAAACTTGTCAGTGCTCTCTGGTGGATAAACTACATATGTAATGGAGACACTCTTTCTAAATTACCTCCAATCTCTCTACTGTACTGACATATTACAGAAACACAAATCAGAAATGTTAAATATAAGAGCTCAGGGATCCAGGCAGTGACCAATTTAACTCAGTAAATGGTGACTCTAGTCTAGATTTGCATCTCCCTGAGCTGGAGATCGGAAGGATTCAATTATCTCATGTTCCCATTATCTCACTTTGAGTCTCTATGGAGAGTTAAAATAGACGGCAGTGTGTCCTGGTGGAGTAGTACAATCTCGACATGAGTCAAGGTGTAGGTGTGTGCCCTTGTTGGGTTTATCTTTATGTTCTTTACATGTACAGTGGATGTGTCTGTGTGTTGTATGTTTCTCAGGTTGTCTGGCTATTTGCAGAGAATTCTTCTTATACTAAATAAATCAACTAATCTACTTCATCCTAAATGTACTGTTCTGCTGATGCTGTTAAGATCACCAGTAAAATGTAGGCACATCCCAAAACATTGGAAAACTGTATGTTTCAGACATTCCTGTTGGCTGAAGAGTACCATCGTGAGTCCATGCTGGTCCAGTGGGAGCAGGTGAAGCAGAGAGTGCTGCACACACTGCTCGGAGCAGGAGAGGACGCTCTGGACTTCAGTCAAGATGTGGAGGTACAAAACACGCAACACAGAGCTGGCTTAGGAGGAAGAGCCTCCACAATTTAAGTGGTGAAAGTTAAATAAAAACGTGTATCTTTACTGTTAGACACCTTAGATGCCAGTGTTATACTTAAAGGCAAGGGTCATTTTAATTTTGCAGTGTGCTGCAGGCACTATTGAGAGGGAAAGCCCATGTTTAAGGGTAACATAATGTATGTCGTTGACAGTATATTTTATCATTTAATTCGAGGTTGTAGAACTCACTTCCTCAAAGAGCCAGCTCTGCACTGGCCCTCTGTTTGACAAGATCTGTCATAAAAAATGAATAAAAGACTAAAAGAAAATGGCAGGTCCACTGCTGTTGCTTTTTAATAATGAAGAGGCCACAAGAAATGTCTATTTTTGTCCTTTCTCAGTGTTTGGTAGGACTCAGAATACAGGTTTCATTCCCTAAGTGAGTCAGCTCTCAACTGACTGATCTGATATTTTACAATCAAAGAGCTAATTTCTAAATGATTTTAGAACATTTGCAGTTTATTTCTGAATATACAGCAAATTCAACAGCAGTCCTCTGGAATAATATTGATCTCATTTTGTTCTCACACACTTGAGTTGTGTACTATGTAGAAAATATTGATATTTTAACATTATAATATTTAGTTCTGTAAAAAAAAAATAATTTAGCAGTGGTGTTATTTCTTTTTATCCAAGTACTTTGAAGATTCAAAAACAGATGACAGAAAATGAGAAATGTGATAATTTTTTCTTTAATATTAGTTTTCATTACTCTCTTAATAGTAAACATTGTAGCGCCGTTTTCTTTCAATTACTCCAGATCAAGATTACATATTCTATGAGCCTTTTTAGTCCAGGATTCATGGGATTAGAGGGATTAGAAATGTTTTACATACTATGCTTTTTTATAAAGACATATGTATACTCATATGATCGAAACTAAAACTCTAAAAATGTATTTGAAAGAGAAAGAAATCCCCACTGAGGCACCTTTACAAAGGCCCTGACAAACTGACAATGAAGAAGCAGAACAAAGACAGAAGGATGCATCACCTCACGTCTTCTGTTAAATGTTGCACTTGAACACACCACAAAGGCTACAGCCTCCTGATACGCACCTACCACCTCCTCCTCCACGAAAGGTCAAACTAGTCAATAGTATGTGTTCCTGATCCAAAAAACAACACAGCAAAGCAAACAAAGCAAAGTAGCCAAACATTTTTATGCCGCAGTGAATGTGATTTAACCGACGTGATACTCTGAATACAAATTGAGAATATATTTAATTTAACTGCGCTTTTGTAGGTAGATTTAAAAAAAAAAAAGAAGAAGAAGGAAATAGAACACTGATGGTCCTTTTATACTACCGAGCTGTGTTTTTAGGGTAAATTCTATTATGTTTGATCAAGCAGATGACTTGTGAGAAAGATTTTATTTATTTTACTATTGTCTGTTTGATTGTGTGACGCCTTTATGCCGTTAACATTGTGAAGTCTTGAGAGGCCTTATCATGAGCGATAACGCAGTGGGCAAGTTGTGAGTTGCAAGAAACAATTATGAACAAAAACTGTAAATCAGTGCAGAGTTTCAGCTGATAATTCACAACATAAGTTCCAGTGAAAACTCAGAAGTATCTTAGCAAAGCTCCAGCCACTCCCATCAAGGCTTTTGTCTTCTCTACAGACCGTTGGAGGACGCAACAACAAATGACCTTAAGAATTGTAACAGCAAAGGAATTGAAGAAAGCAAATGCATTAAAAAAAAATTAAGATTTTAATATATTTTAACTATTTGGACTGAATATATCTACTTGAAAGCAAGTCTATGCTTAGCTGTCTCCCACTAACCAGAATAACTGCGTATGACTTTCATCCTGTGTGTCATCCCAGCATGCATCGGGCAAGAGGCACGGAAACACTGTGGTCAGGTTGTCAGTCTATCATGAATGGACGGATCCTCAAAACACGGAATATTCAGCATGAAAAAAAGAGGATCATATAAGATGCTAATTGATAATGTCACGTTCGACACAAATGACAATATCAGTGGCAGATGATTAGCATTCCGTTTGTTTTAACATTAAAAAAACTTGCATGCAAGGTATTAATTCATTTGTGGCTTCTATGTCTGTTGTAGCCGAGTTTCGTGAGTGAAGTGACAGCTCCAGGAAGGAGCGCCCTCGACAGCGTGGAGGTGGCCTATGGACGACAGGTGAGTTATAATGAGTGTAATCATCTTGGTGTCTTTTCTTTATACTAAAACAAGGGGAGTCAAAGTCAGAAATATGAATAATGAAATGAATTTGCTGTAGATTAATCAAATGTTTCCACTGAACATAAAGTTTTGACACCAACTTAACTGTGTTGATACTTCACTTCCTGACTTGACTGTTGTTAAAGTGAATTGAGCTCAAATGTATAAATTCTAACTGAAATGCAGTCAGAGTCTGTGATGCCGTCTGTCTGATCGTTCAGTTAAAATGAGGTCACAGCAGGCAGGAAGTGGCAGATCAAACATATCGATTGATCGGTCGGTAGAGGGGGATTCTGGGTAATTCTCACTCTCTCCCTTTGTCTCTGTGTCTCTCCACCATCCGTCCTCCCTCATCATCCTGCGTGACCTTCTCTCTTTCCCTCTCTGTTTGTCTCTCATCTGCTGTGTGACGCATCACTTTAAACGTGGCTCTTCCTCCGACCATGTGTCGACACATTGCCTGCGGCGTCATTTGTCTAGTTTTTCTTATCTTTTTTGATGACCTCCTAAATATTTTGATTCTTTTTTTGTTGTTTTTCGTCATGAACCATTTCACTCGGTGGTCGTAGTGTTTTGCTTTTACTTGTGGAGCCGAGGATGGAGTCGTAGGCAGATTTACATTTTTTCTTCTTGCAAATATAGAAATTAAACCGTAAACTTGAGCATTTTTCCATTTGGGGAGTTTATAACCTTTTTTTGTCTTCCTCCTTCAGATCTACATTTTCAATGAGAAGATAGTGAGCGGTCACATTCAGCCTAATCTAGGAGACTTATGTTCTTCTGTAGCAGAAAGCCTGGATGACAAGGTAAGAACATTAATCTGTCGCATGTGCTAGCATCATAAAAAGAGCAATTATTCTCAGATGTTCACAGTTTCATCCTCTGCAAAAATATGTGTCAATGTTACTCCATTTGACAGCTCATATACATTCTGTTTTCTATATGCATTTCTGCGTATAAATGTGCCCGTCACCCTCTCTCTCTCTTCCCTCCAGAATGTGTCAGACATGTGGCTGATGGTGAAGCAGATGACGGATGTGTCACTGTTTCCAGCTAAAGACGCCCTCAAGAGTCGCACTTCTGTAGAAATGCAAATGGCCTTTGTGCGCCAGGGGCTCAGCTTCCTTGAGAACAGGTAAAAATCTAGCAGCTAGTCTTCATTTCAAAGGATTTAAGCTTTTAGGGTTAAACCTGTACTGGATCTAAGGAAGCCCTGGACATGTAGAAGCCCAAATCTGAGCTAAAGTCTGTGTGTTTCTCCTCTCTCCCAGTTATAAAAACTACACCATGGTGACTGTGTACGGGAACCTCCATCAGGCCCAACTAGGAGGGGTGCCAGGAACATACCAACTAGTCCGCAGCTTCCTCAACATTAAACTACCAGGGCCTCTGCCTGGCATGCAGGTAACACACACACACACACACTTTCAACTGGATATCCATACCGGAGCTGTGTATATTGTAGATTGGCAAGAAGTGGCAGTGTCATGGTCATATAATAATAATCAGCATGCACTACACAAAGCACACTATGTTAACAGAGTATTTATTTGAAAATTATGCTTAAAAACTAACAAATGTCACAACTGTTTTAAATATGTGTGTGTGCGTGACAGGACGGCGAGATAGAGGGCCACCCAGTGTGGGCTGTGATCTACTACTGTCTGCGTTGTGGAGACCTGAACGCAGCCATGCAGGTGGTGAACAGAGTGCAACACCAGCTAGGAGACTTCAAAAGCTGGTTTCAGGAGTACATGAACAGCCCTGACAGGCGGTGAGAAGCCCTCAGCTATTTGTTCTGCTGAGATGTCTAAATAGGTTAAGGAAGTTACAAGCTGTATTGTAATCGTTCTCTTCTTCTTTCATCTGTTTTGTCTCTTCCCTTCAGCCTCTCCCCAACTTCAGAGAACAAGCTTCGTCTCCACTACCGCAGAGTGCTGAGGAACAGCGCTGACCCCTACAAGAGAGCCGTCTACTGCCTGATTGGGAAATGTGACATCAGTGATAACCACGGAGAGGTGGCAGATAAGACTGAAGACTATCTCTGGCTTAAGGTACAGTAGACTTCTTTTGTTTTTTGGTATTGGCACACTAAAAACAGAAGCTGGTCTTTTTTTCCAGTTAAGGGACTCTTGATTATGAATATTGGTCAGTTCTATTTACAGCTTCATGGACTTGTGTGTACTATTTGCTGTTAATTCGTAGCAACGCAAAGTTCTCCCTGTAAGCTGAGCTGTTGAATTTCTTGTCATTATTTTTACATCTCGTGTTCCATGTTTTTGTCTTCTCCCTGCAGTTGAACCAGGTGTGTTTTGATGATGACGGCAGCAGCTCTCCGCAGGACAGACTGACCCTGCCGCAGCTACAGAAACAGTTGCTGGAGGACTACGGTATTGAACTTTGTTTCTCTTTCCATCTGTCTCTCCCAACTCTAGAAATGAGCACAAATATTTACACTTTAGTTTCTCGGCATTTGTGATGTATCCCTTTGCCTCCCCATCCTACCTCTCTTCCCTGTATCTTTTCCTCTGTAGTATTTGGGAAACGGTTGCGTCGGGGACACAGGCACAGATTTATGCATGCATACTGGGTGCCGACTGTGGAACAGACTTTTAAGACTGTAACTTGAAATTTGCTGCTTCGACTACCTCTGCTGCAGATACCGTTCAGTGCATCGCTACCTTTTTTCTGAATTTTTTTCTTACTTTCTATTTTTCCGTACCCTGTTCTGTAACTGTACACTCATTAATTCCTCCTGTCTCTCAGTGTTTGTAACCTGTCTGTGTATCTATGCTATTATATCCCTAAGTCCAGATTCTGTGAGTCTGTTCATTGGCCTACTTGCTATAAAATGACCCCAGAAGATGAGCGTCATCATTAACATCAGATTTTTAGCGTGATTGGATGGAGGCCATTTATTATAATAACTTATGTCAGTGCTTGATTAAAAAGGAACCTCCAAAACAGCAGGGGTTAATGAGTTTCACTGAAAAAGAAAACGAGTTCTTCATGTGCCAGAATTCACGCGTAGCACCCTGAGCTGTCGGGCGGCTGAGGACCGCTATGAAAGCAGAACTGCACACATTTACCACTTAGTGTCTCACCAGACCAGAGCAGAGCAATTGTTGAAAGATGAACATTGAGCTCTTGATTCTGGGTCAAGGTAACAAAGATTTGGACTAAGCTGTGATTTTTGGAACCAACAGAGACGCACAGAGATGATCGTCAGTTTTTTTTAAAAATGAAAATTTCCAGCCCTCAGTTATTTTTCTTGATGAATAATTGCATTGCAAAGACACACGGAGCAGCAAACAGTAGAGAGTGTTTGTAGATGCAGTATCTGTTTGCTCACAGGCAGAAAAGTGAATGTACGGTTGTTATTGGGAACTAACAAACAAATCACAGCAGTGTCACTAGGCTGCAAAGTGGCCGAAAAGGTTACTAGTAGTAGTGATCTAAATAAACAGTCTTTTTATTGTGCGGTTGCACTAAAAGGAAACTAATCTATTGTCCTCCTGTGGATCCACACCTGCCCTGGATTGCAGAGAAGCTATTGTAAAAGCCAAACAACCTTTTTTTGTGTGTTTAACCACACAGGACTTGACACATTTTCACATGAATTCTGAACTGGCATTGAATGGCTACACTCACAGATGCACCATGCCTAATGTAATCCTGTTGGATTCTTTTATCTAATGTAATACTAATATACAGTCAGTTGTCTCGTAAACTAAATTCTCCTTTAAAATTTCCTTTCTATTCTAACCTCAGTGTTCCCAAACAGAGAAATATGAGAGTCTCCTGGATGATTTGCCAACTTTATAGCAAACCATTACATAATATTTCAGCTTTTAGATCATGTTTTAGATACATGCTTTTGGTACAGCAGACAGCTCTAAATACTACAATACCCATGAGCCTCAGCAGCCGTCGAACAAGAAACCAGGCAGAAGCAGTAGCGAATTCAGAACACAGAAGGAACAGAAATTCATGAGATTATGGAAAAACCGATCCAGAATCTGGAGGTGAATTGATTTCAAACTGCCAAATGTAGAAATAGCAGCACAGTTGCTCATCTTTCATACCGATGATTCAGCCGGGAGAGTTTCTCACCCATCTGAACCTCGGAAGCGCTACAACCGCCAGTCACCTGCTGTCTGTGCAGAAAATGAAATAACGCCTCTCACTTTGTCTCTTTATAGGCCTTATCAAATGCCTTCAGTAAAGTCAGAAGAACGGCTGCAGGTTAACTTCAGGTGGAACTGAGACGGGATGAAAACATTGTAGATGCTCTGTTAGTTTATTTTGTTTCCTATAGCAACAGATACTAACTAGATGCTGGAATGTCAGACTTTAGAGCATCAGTGATGGTGGTGTAGATCAGTTTGGATTACGGATGGCAGATTCATTTAATGATGTTGACATTTAAAGGAATAGTTCAACATTTTGGGAAATACACTTGGCGAGAGTTGGACACCACTCTTCTTATCTGCGTGCTTAAAAGCTCGCTCCATCACTTTCAGATCAGCCACTCAGCCACACTCATTTCTAAATAAATAAACCACATGCCCAATGACACACACAAAAAAGGGGAGCGTAGGGGCATTAGGCTTTCTCTCCCACAGTTTCAGAAAGCACAGTTTTCTCCCCTGGGTGTGTCCTTCTCCACAGGCCGATCCTGCTCCGTTCAGATAAGACCGCACTCTTCTCCTCTCTTTCTCAGTAGCCCTCACCCTCTCCCCGCCTCCCCTCTCCCACCCTCTCCGCTCAGTGGGGAAGTGCAGCCTGAAGCCTCATTCTGTTTTCTCTCTGCGGCTCCCCCGGTCGTCTGGCACAGTGTTCCTTGTTGTCCTCCATCTTGCCTCACAGCAGGACGTAAAGCCCAAACCCTCTCTTCATTTCTCTCACATACTGCCAGCGCTCGCCTGCTCTCGTCTGTTCTCTCAGCTTCTCTGTCCCCGTCACTCGTTCACCGCATCCCCCCCCCCCTCCTCCTCTTTTATCCTTCATCCCTCGTTTTCCGTCTCTCTCCTCACACCTGCACAGTAGTTCTCCCCTCTTTCCTCCCGCTGACTTTCTGCCTCTTCTGCATGTCCTCTCGTTACGTGTGCATTTGTTCTTTCTCATTTCTTGTTTGCACACTCTGCTGCAGCCTCTCTCCCTCCTCCTCCTGCACCCACACTCTTATCTCTCCTCCCTCTTCCTTTTTCTTCTCTTCATCCCTCTCTCCCTCTCTCTTCTTCTCTCATATGCGCTTGCTTTTTGAACTAAAGTGCTGTAAGTCTGAGATAAGGCTATAAAATGGCTGACATGGTCCACCCTGTTCTACTCCTCAAACTTTCAGCCAGCAAGAGGATTAAGGATTCTAATTAAAAAGTAAACTTGATGACTAAGTACCTGTGCTCGACAAAATGTTTTCAAAATTCTTGCATGTTAGTTGCCATAGCAACTGTGGGAAGTTCAGCAGTGTCATTGAATGACTATCAAACTTTCTTTATTAGCTATTAAATATTTATCAATTTATTTTTTTAATTAAACATGAATATTTGGAAACATTATGCGCAGTTGTGTTGGTGCTCCTGCATGCTCCACCCTCAGAGGTGATTTCTACTGACTGTGTAGTCGTGCGCTTGATTGACAGCTCTCTTACTCTGCCGTGAGCTTTGTTGCTGCTGTTTGCGTGGGACAAATTATACACATATTCTTATTAGAACATGTTTATTCCCACTAGAAACACCTGTGTGGGTGAGCTTTTGTTTACAATACAACAGGACACTAGTACATTTAATAAGCACTGTAGACTTAATACTACTGTGACCCCACAACGAACAAAAAACATGCTGAAGGTTGATTAGTTCAGAAGGAGCAGCTGCAGTTCAGGGTTCAGTGAGTTGCCCCCTTCTTCTAAGATTCATTCGACAAACACTGAAATGTGGACAAACTCTTCAATGATGTCACTGTTTGTTTGTTTTTTTCCTGTAACCAATCAAACTCCTCGCCAATAGTTGGAAGCTTTTACAATTAAACATTATTTATTTATGAGAAAAAAATATGCGCAGGATAAAAAATCAGAATTTCAAACTATTTAAACTAAAATAGCAGGAAACACATCTGATGTTGGAGGTGATCTCTATCCTCCTGAATTCACCTACAGGTTTAAATAATACAGAAATACTTCACTGAAGTACTTTAAAACTATAAACTGTTTAAAGTGACATTTTTTTCCTGCGCCTCATCCAAACCGTCCCCCTTCTCTCATCTTTCTGTCCAACAGGGGAGTCCCATTTCTCTGCGAGCCAGCAGCCCTTCCTGTATTTCCAGGTGTTGTTCCTGACAGCTCAGTTTGAGGCGGCTGTGGCTTTCTTGTTTCGTGTTGAGAGACTTCGGAGTCACGCCGTGCACGTGGCGCTGGTCCTGTACGAGCTACGGCTGTTGTTGAAGTCGTCTGGCCAAAGTGCTCAGCTGCGTGAGTATGATCTCCTTTGTTTTGTAGAAAGAAACTTTAGAAAGAGGTTTTGGTTTTAAAAACGCGTTCACCTCTTCTATGCGCAGTGAGTCAGGAGCCCGGTGACCCTCCCACAGTACGTCGCCTCAACTTTATCCGTCTGCTCATGCTCTACACTCGCAAGTTTGAGTCCACTGATCCACGAGAAGCCCTGCAGTACTTCTACTTCTTACGGTAAGTAATCCTGTACTATATAGATAGTTAGAAAGAGGGGATGTGTGACAAATATTATGAGCCAAATGTAGCTGTCCTGTGTATCTAGTGACATTCACTCTGTTTATGTGTTTCTACAGCAATGAGAAGGACAGCCAGGGAGAGAACATGTTCATGCGTTGTGTCAGTGAACTTGTTATTGAGAGCAGAGAGGTGAGTGACCCACTTTTACAGAGACCGCGCTGTCTTTAGATGCCTATTAATACAGGTACAGTTAATATCAAGCGCCCACTAGATGATGTGGCAGCTCATGTGTCCGTCCCAGATACGTTTTCAGAATCTGCGTGTCAGCAAGGTCGTTACGAAGCCTCGTTTCTTCAAGAGGCTCAGAGCAACACCGTTATCTGCCCTCCTTTGCTCCTGACCCCATCTGGGACATCCTGATCACTATCAAACCTGTTCAATATTTTCATCTAACTAGGTAGAAAATAGAAAAAAATCTAATTTTAGAAAATTGTATTTATTTGAGTCACAGCCATTTTTACCTGTTGCAAACGTATTTGGCAAAAATACTAATTCTGATTATTTTTTTAAAATGATCCCTCTCCCTTTAATTTTGAAAATTTTAAAATGTTTATGCACTTTTTTACATCTGTTGGTAATGAATTTACTCTCTGCAATCTTTTTCAACTTAATGGACTTAGACTACAACTCTGCTTTCATCTTTGATTGAGAGTGATGTTTTTATATTTATTTCAGGGCTGTGTACCTATTTTTTATATTTCATGTGTTTTTGATATAGTATTTTTGATATTTTCTCTTTTACAGTTTGACATGTTGTTGGGGAGATTAGAGAAGGACGGCAGCAGGAAGGTAGGAGGACTCACTCTTTGATCTTCCTCAGCATCCAGTACTTGCTTTTGCTTTTTTACCTGATCTCCAGTCACGTCTTTCTGTTCTCCTTTCTCTGCTTCTAATTTTTATTCTGGCTCTTCTTGGTCGCTCTTTTTTCTCTCCTCTCTGCTCAGTGTGAGAGTTTCAGTCTGTCAGACATGGTCAGAAATCCCTAAAAACATCCCCTACATGTTTTGACACTCCCTGTTTAGCAGAGCTCTGTTCCGCTGTTACGGATCAAAACGCTCTCCACGGTGCTTCAGTGTAGCCCTTCCTTCCAAAGTTTCTTGATGTTTCCCACAGTGCCCGCAGCACTATGTAAGATGTGATGTTTGAGCCCCCCTACCCCTCCTTAAATTCATACTGCTACATGTTTCCTCCCACCCACATGGCAGCCACACTGTGTGGTGTGTAACATTGTCAAAGTCTTGTGAAACTACTTACTGTCCAGTCGAGGGCTGCATTATATTAACCTCTGAGCTCATGTAATGTTAACTACATACTGCAGTGGTGGTTAATTTACAGTATATTAATATAATCTTGCTTCATACATAAGGAACAGATTGATTGATCGATTACAAATATTGATCTTTTCTTAGGTTTAATGGGTAATGCAGAATCTGGATAAACTTAAAAAGATATATTTATTCTTCCGAATGATTGTAAGACTAGATTGTGACAAAATAGGCGCAGAGCCCAAGAATCATATTTTGTTTAAATCTTTGTTTAAAGGGAGAATCCTGATAATAGATTCTTCGTCAATGCTGTGATCAGAATTTGTCACAGTTACATTTAAGTTTAGAAACGTGTGATTTTGCATTTGAAGGGTAGTTTTGATGTATCAAAGGAGCCATACTTTTATTTAACCATAAACATATTGATGCTTGTTCTAATAATTTGACTTTTACCACAAAAATGTCTAGGAAATAAGCTGAAGGGTTATTTAGCTTGTCACTAAATCAAGTGCATGAATTATTACCGCTTTGGTAATGTTGCTAATGTAAATGCTTTCTCTGACATACACTAATTCATAGGCATGTAATTCTGCCTAAAGGCTAACAGGATCCCATTTCACGCTTATAAATAATTAAAAAGTTAAAAATTTCCCACCACCATCATTTATTGTGTTATTCATATGTTAGTTTTCCTTTTCACTGTCTGGATGTTGTATAAATACACTGACATACGTGTTGATAATCTCCACGTGGCTGGACGTTTTGTCACGTTACGTTTCTGGAATCAAACCAGCAACCTAGGTATAGTTACTCTTCTGGTGATCTTGTGCTCCACCATCAGATCTGTAACACTCTCTGCCTCACTCTGGTTTTCCCTCCTCCTCTCTCTAGCCTGGAGTCATAGATAAGTTTGCCGGGGACACCAGAGCTATCATCAGTAAAGTGGCTCTAGAGGCTGAGAACAAGGGCTTGTTTGAGGAAGCAGTCAAACTCTACGAGCTGGCAAAGGTGAGCAGACTTCACTCAGTGATCTTTGCATCTGTACTGTGCACCGTATTCCTGCAGCACTGCTGTCATTTGCATCTGATGGTTTGGTTTTAAATCTTTTCACCGTTTCCTTTCCCTTCACTCTCTGTCTCTTTCCACTTGTCTCTGCGTAGAACCCAGATAAGGTGTTGGAGCTGATGAACAGGTTGTTGAGTCCGGTCATTGCTCAGGTCAGCGCTCCTCAGTCCAACAAGGAGAGGCTAAAAAACACAGCAGTGGCCATCGCTGAGAGGTAAAATCACACACACTATGCACTATTTTAAATCTAATCAAGATCACAGAAATGCCTCAAACTGAGTCATTTTCTCTTCCTTCTGCAGGTATCGCTCTCAGGGTATAGCAGGAGAGAAGTCCGTCGACAGTACTTTCTACCTGCTGTTAGACTTGATGACATTCTTTGACGAGTACCACGCTGGTCATGTCGACAGAGCCTATGATGTGAGTACAGCTCTGATGATACAGGGCGAAGACCGATGTATGAAATGATCCCAAATTCCCTGCTGTATATTTAGTAGTCATTTGCTCAATTCACCTAGCATGTAACCAGACACGGTACATGTTGTAGTACAGCTCTTCCGTTAACTGTGTCCCTCTCTGTGCTTCTCTGTCAGGTGATGGAGCGTTTAAAGCTTCTTCCTCTCAGTCAGGAGAGTGTGGAAGAGAGAGTCGCTGCCTTCAGGAACTTCAGTGATGAGGTGTGATCAAGCTCTGAACACTGAAAAAATGATTTTCAGACTCTCTGAGCATGTTCTACTCTTTTTAAAAATGTAGTTTTTAAAGAAAAAATCCCTGTGTCCTCAGTTGCGTCACAACCTGTCAGAGGTGCTGTTGGCCACCATGAACATCCTGTTCACCCAGTACAAGCGCCTGAAGGGGGCGCCAGCAGGCACGCCAGGACGGCCGCAGAGGACTATAGAGGACAGAGACATGGTGAGGAGAGAGATAAAACAGTCATTTTGATTACAGCAGGATGAACTAAAACATTCACCTCAAAACATAAACCACTATAAAAAATGCAAAGACAGGAGTTTTTTTATTTTTAGGTGAAGTTCTGAATTTATGCAACATAAATTGGAGCTCAGTAGATACTGTATTTTTTTCAAACCCATAAACAAAACATTATTAAGATACATATCTGTGATAAGCTCAGATCATCTGAGCTGGGATATTGCTCATGCTCTAATATAAATAGGTTTATCATCATTATTTCAAACATTGTTGTCTGTTGATAATTAAAGGTAACCAATTCTGTGATCTGGTACCAACAGATATTTACTCTCTGTTGTCACAATCAAACACAGAGAAGCAGCAGCTTGTTAGTCACACCCAGACTTTCCACCATAAATTCTCTTCAGCACATTTGGAGCTCATCAGGATGCACAGAAACAGTCTCTTTGTGTATCAGCGGTATGTTAACGTCCCACATGTCTTCTTCTTCTTCTTACAACAGCAACTGCGCAGCCAGGCCAGAGCCCTGATCACCTTTGCTGGTATGATTCCCTACAACATGGCCGGAGACACAAACGCAAGACTGGTGCAGATGGAATTACTGATGAACTGAGATGTCAGCACACACACACACACACACACACACACACACACACACACACACACACACACATACATACACACCATCCTGACAACCAGAAACCATTTTTGGTTTTGGTGACATGAACGTATTCACACACACTCATGTGTTTGCATTCATCAGTGTGACAACATACGTCCTTACATACATCACCCGTTCCTGTTTCAGTCTGTTCTTTTTGTTTTGTTCCTTTTTCCCATTTTGTTGTTTCATATTTGTATCATTATGATTTGGAATAAAAAAAATAAGTTTACTTTTCAGTTGTCTTTTTTTTTTTTTTTGAAACACTTGTCCATGTCCATTACATTCACATTTTTTTAATTTAGCCTCATTTTTTTAAATGTGTTATGTTTTTACTGTAATTGTTGCATGCAGGAGGTCGGTTAAGTCTTTAAGAACGTGCCAAAGGACAAAACAACAGCTCTGCATCTACCATGAAACTTAAATCAAAGTCTTGGAAATTTCCAATCTATGTAGCTTTTAAATTATATTATCAGTTTTCCATTTTACAATGGTCACAACAGTTATGTCCTGAGAGCGAGAGTCTTATATAACTCACCTTGCAGTGTGTTTGTGTGGCGTATCGACTACCAGGTTTGTAATAGGAAGTAACATCATTCTCTACGCCGTCCTCTATGTCTTCATTTGTGTATCATTTATTCCCGAGAATAAATGAACAAACCACAGCCAACACATTAGAGTACAGCTGCTTTGAAAGAGGAGACATTGTGATTTAGTAAACATGTCCAGAGGGACAGTCAGCAGTTTAATTGTTAGATCAGGGGAATATGCCACCGTTCATATCATTTAAAGAGAGACACTTTTTGTCAGACACTAGGAAGATGTACACAAAGAACTCTTGACATTGTCTCTCGAGTTTTTCACTCTACAGAATGAAGCGTTAATGAAATTGAGAGTTTCTTGATAACAGGGATATGTTAATTCCTTCTGGTTTAATAAGTTACTGTCTACAGTACATTATGTCATATGTTTTGCAGGCTACCGCCATGTTTTTTTCCACAGGCTGTAGTGCCGTATCTGTGACACGTCCTGTCCCCTGGCAGATGGTTGGTTGGCTTGAACTTTGCAAGACTGGAGGGATATTTCTGTCTGTCTCTGTATCAGAGGGGTGATTTCTAGGGTAACGAAGGGAGGAGACATTTTTTAACACAAACTGCAGAACATACATCTTAGCTAGTTACATTACGTTTCACAATATTTTAACTTGTGGGAAAAAGCAGTGAGTTTGGTTTACTTCATATGAAATTCAGCCTGTTTTGGTTGGTTCAAACATCAACTTTAAACAGGTCACCACACCAAACTTTTTATGCTCAAATCTTTCTGATATCTTTTATACTTTTTGAGAAATCCTTTTACTGTCTAAGGCTCAATATTCATGATTTGAATAGTACTGCCCACCATACACCATAGCAATCACCAGGAAATGCCTTAGCAACCATCTGCAACACCATAGTAAACACCCAGGAATACCTTTGTAATCCACCTGAACACTCTCGCTGGACTATCTAGCAACAGCCTAGCGATGCTCAGTCAAATGCTGAGCAAGTTTTTAACTCTTCGGAAACATTCACCCACAATCCCCTTTGTTAAATTTGTGGCCCACACTCTCTGTCCTTCAGTCTGGCCTGAGAGAACACAGATGGAGGCTCATTCTGTCTTGGCTGCCCCACATACTTTACTGAGATGTTGAGTTCATTCAGGGCCACCGACAGAGCTGAGTGAAGTACTATGATATTCATGCTGTTGCAGCAGAGACCCTCCAACACTTAGTAACATCCCTAACAATCTGAAAATCACCTGGCATATAAATGACATCTGATTAACCAGCAACTAGTCACAAAACAATTATTCTTTGCAGTTTTACTGTATTTTTTTCATGTGAAACGTGTGCTATGACAGTGACTAAATGCTAAGTTCTCATTTGGATTGTGGATGATGTAAGGCACCAGTAAGCCAGTATAACATCAGGCAATATGTCTTTTATTTGTCATTGCCCCAAGCAGTTCTTTATTTAATGATGCTTACGCCATAGTAGCGGTTCAACATTGACTCTTAAAATTTGAACATCTTTTTTTATCTCTTTTGAAAGGAAACAAAGGATGAGGGAAAGAGGGAAAATAAAAGTCTAGCTGGACATGTACGGACTTACTGAAGATATCCCCAGTTACAACCAGATGATGATAAGCCCAACAACACAACTTGACTATTATCTGTTTTTATAGCTCCACTGAATGAGTTGCACCTCTCACTGTAGTTGTTGTATAATCTACAACAGAGAAAAGAACTGCAGATCTGCCTTGTCATTGTGTGCGTGCGTGTGTGTGTGTGTGTGTGTGTGTGTGTGTGTGTGTTTTAATCTGTCCAGCAGCAGAAGATGTGCCTCTCAGGTGTGTGTGCTGCAGCTGGTGTTGTGAATCAGGCCGATGACAGACACCTCCTATTACCCGGCTATTTCACAACACCAGGGTGGCACTGCACCACTGCCGACGAGACGAAGAATCACTGCATGATGCTGCAAAGAGAGATGATGCACGAGTAAGAAAAAGCTAATTACATTGCTAGTAAAAAAAGTAATGGTTACATTTTATTTTACCAACAGTAACAACCAACCAACAGTTTCTCAATATTTTGTTTTGCTGTGCAATACGAATGTAGTTTCTGTGTGTTTCATGATTTTCCCCCTCTTCATAACATTTTTTTTTCACTTCATCATCTTGATTTATTCACATTCACTTTCAGAATCACACGTGTGCTGTACATTGAATTACATTATGTGAAGGCAAGAATGTGTGGAAATAAATTCTGTAAAGCTCAAACATGTAAAGATTTTCTTACTCCTTTGGCCAATAAATTATTCAAATACACCGATGTTTCCTGTAGATTTTTTCAGTTGCTTAGTTATGTTTGAAGTTGAAGCTGTAGAGCTAAAACATTTTTTATCAAAATTAAATAACTGACTGAATATCAAAATGACTTTAGACATTTTTAAACAAATTTTAGTTTGACATCATAGTTATGCATCTTAATCTAATTTCACAGATATAAAAACAGTGTGTTTTTTACTTTAAGATAAGTAAAATAAAATTCAGGAAGACGAAAAAATGTGTGTTTTGAGGTTTCACTGGAGCGATGTAACTGATGCAGATAAAGTCTACAGTATATGTTAAAGCTGTAGCAGTGTGGTTCATTTCTAAAAACTACAGCAATTGATGAACTTATGTTTGCACGGTTAGTAATGATTGGAAGGTCTGAATTGAAAAACAGTGAACTTATCCTAAACAGCCAGCTCACTAGAAGTCTAAGAAGTTTAAGAGGACAGGAGACATCACATTATTGCAGGCTGCTACAAACCTGGTTCATCAATCATCCTTCCTCCTTTATCCATAACTTCTCCTGTCTCTGATCTGCACCATTAAAAACAGATGGTCTGCACCCTAATACCAGAGAGGCCCTGATGATGTCAGAGAATATGGACTCCAGCCTCCGGGTGTGATGAGTTGGCACTGTAGGAAATACAGTGACCCACTTATGGCATTCCCTATAGATGCTGTCATTTCCTCCCAGAGACCAGGCAGCACAACCCAACTGTGACCTGCTGACACTAAAAACCTGATTTCTATTCCATCCACCCAAATCTTTCTTTGACTCCACCTTAATATTTGACTGTTGTTTTTTTTAAATTATTCATGTCAGATTCCCAGTGGCTTTAGGCAAGGCAAGTTTATTTGTATAGCACATTTCAACAACAAGGAAATTCAAAGTGCTTTACATAAAACATTAAAAGCATCAAGACAAAGTGCAAAAGAAACACACCACAAAAGAACATTTAAATACAAATTAAAGAGCCAAGAGAATAGAAAACAAAAATTAGCTAAAATAGAATAAGACAGGTATAAAATACAAGAATACAAGTCACAGTGCAGTGTAAGAAATTAGTAATTATTTGATTTAATCAAAGGCAGCAGCAAATAGAAAAGTCTTCAGCCTTGATTTAAAAGAACTGAGAGTTACAGCAGACCTGCAGTTTTCTGGGAGTTTGTTCCAGATATGTGGAGCATAAAAACTGAATGCTGCCTCTCCATGTTTAGTTTTGACTCTGGGAACAGAAAGCAGACCTGAGAGGTCTGGATAGTTCATAACGTAGCAGCAGATCAGAGATGTATTTTGGCCTTAAACCATTTAGTGCTTTATAAACCAACAGCAGTACTTTAAAATCAATTCAGACAGAAAGCCAGTGTAAAGATCTGAGAACTGGAGTGATACAATCCACCTTTAAAAAGCTGAGTATTGATTTGTGGTATTTACTGTAAATATTTTTGTATTTGCTTGTAGTGCTGAAACATACTGTACATATACAGTAAATGTCCATGATGGTGGACTTTGTGCTGACAGTGACATCTGGTGGTGAACTCATGGTGTTGTGTTATTCAAGACAATGACACAAAATATATGCACGTGAATTCACCACTGTCATCTTTGAAATGATCTTTGTTCAGTAAAGGTTATGTTAAAAATACATTATGTCAATGTCCAGAAATTACTTATTATAACTCTTGGTTTGGTAGCAAAGTGTGTCATTCCTTTACAGTAGTTGGACCTCATAGATGAGGTTTGTGTTAGTCCTATCATGTGATCATACTGCATAGTTACAGTTCCCCAAAACATATTTGACTTCTTGAGTTGAGATATGGCACCTTGTTGAAAATTTTTACTTTATTTTTCTTCCTCACAGCGTCCTTTTGGCTGATTGTGTAGCAGCTAGATTTAATGTGTTGAACCATACACAAATACAATATGGGCCTAATACATGGGTTAACATTGACAAATTAATTAAATGTAATAGAGCTGAACTTAATCACTGATAAAATATCAGAAAACACAAAAAATCCTTTCACAACAACAGAACAAGGTAAAGTCTTCAAATTGCTTCCAACTAACTGTCCAAAAAACCCAAAATATATCATTTACAATTAAAGCAGCAAATACTCACATTTGAGAAGTTAAGATGCTGTCTGATGACACCTGAGTTTTACAGTCATTTTTAGTTTTAAAAATATACTTAAATAGTTTTAATTGGCCAATTAATACGATTAACTGAGGGTTAATACAACACAATGAAACACAAAAATGGCAGAATGCGTCGCCCCTGTAGAGAAAGTGGTCAACATTTTTCACGTTTAAACGAGCACACAAGCAGCTCACCACTGCTACAGACGACAGGTGTTTATAATTGGAGAGCAGCAGGTGATGAGAACAGCTGCAACAGAGGAGAACATCCTGTCTGACGGCAAATATCGCGTTTAAAAAAAAGACATTTATCATTTCTGCGCAAAATATTACAGCAATGACGCTAAACGGCTTAAAGGTGAGTGTAGACAGAAGAGCATAATAGAAAAAGGAAAGTAAGCTAAATGTTTGTTTGTGTAGCTCAGGGGTGCTGCTTTTTTGTACAAGACAGGTTAACTGATAAAAATAGCCTAGCTAGAAGGTTAATAAATAATTCAACACTTTACACAGTTAAAGTGGAAATATTCATTCTTCAAACCAGCTGAGCGTGACCCTCGTGCTTCTCCTCGGCCTCACGCGCCACTGGGTTGCGGGTAAGGATGTCTGAACACACTGGTATGAAATGTCAAGTGTGGTCTGTTTTCTTGTGTTAGTAAGAGTCGTTTCATTACTGTTTCTGTGTAGGAATCTGCAGTGTGGAGCATTGCACTGACCCAGCGAGATGTGTTCTGTCTAAAGACCAGAGAAGCTGCAAATGTGCCAAAGGATATTATGCTGACCGGTGCGACAAAAGTAGGCAACGCTTCTATTTTCTCCTATGTTGTGTAATTCATTCAAAGGTTGCCCGAAATTACTCAATTTGACACTGCAATGTCTGCAAGATAGTCACCATGACAAACTGACTCCTATTAAACTTTTAAGTATAAATACATTTCCAAAGCAGCACATTTCTTAAAGGGGTGTTTTTATCTTGTTTTTTTTTTGTTTTTTTTTTAAGTGGTCAAAATCAAAACAGACTGCGATATCCTAGTTTCTAGTCTATTATGGGTCAAGCTGCAAAAACATTGGATTCTAAATTTTCCATAATGCAACCACATCTTTCAAACTTTGTGCCTCCAGTTTGTAAGACTTTTTTAGTCTCCATTCCAACCCTGATGACATCATCAGGGTTATTTTTTCAGACTTTGGAGTGATCCTTGCAGAGTCACAGAGGACATACAATATATTGACCATTAATGGATTCTTACACATGTAGTTCAAAGACTTGAAGATTATGAGGATTAGTTTTGTCCATTTAATACATTCATCATATTAGTAAAGATATGGGGGACGTAATATGCCATTTTTTTGCTGTTCTGCTGATCGACAGATCGTGGTAATGCATAAAAAAACCTCACAACATTGCGTCAGCAAAGGCAGCAAAGAAGACTTCTAGTAAACATGGATGTAAACGATGCAGGATTGAAAATTTAAAAAAAAATCGACTTTGCAAATGTTTTATGAAGAACACAGTTTATGAAGTCTTATGAAGTTTGTTTACAGTTTGTTTACTCCACAGTGCGCCTTTAAACTTAAAGCAGCTATCATCAATGCTGTTATAACAACAACAACAATCACCAGGTGGATAGAAACATCACTTTTTTCACATTACTGAATTTAAAGCCAGATAAAAACTTATAAAGTATTTTAATTGGCACCTTCATGGATTTTTTACTGTATTTTTTTTTATGTTGGAACCAAACAAATTTCAAGTATTAAATTTCTGCAGCAAAAAAACAAAACAAAACACTTTTGTTTTCCCAGATGCACACATCAAAGTTATGTGCGACAGAGACTACATAGCAATCAGAGCCGTAGAAGATTTCTTCAAGTATCACAACGTGCCGCTGGAGTCTTTGCACTTGCCCAACAAATCATGTCGTGCTCAGAGAGAGGTCATCGACAACGTGCCGTACTACATGTCCAGGATATCTAAAGACAAATATGTGACCTGTGGAGGCAAGCCACTGGAGGTAGAACTTAACTATTATCTAAAAGGTCTACTTTCAGTGGTCAATTTCAGATTTAGTTTACAGTACACAAGTGCAAGTCAACATCACTGTTTTGGGGTTTGTTTGTTTTTTTGCTATCTTTCTTCCCCTCTTACAGAAAAACTTTACTCACATCTCATATTCCCTGAGTCTACTATCAGACCCTCAGGTTATTGGAAACATCATCAGAGATCCAGTAATAAAGATGGACTATACATGTGTCTACCCATACATCAGAAGAGTCAGCCTGCCTTTCCCAGTCGTCCCCTTCTCCAGGTAAGGAAGGAAAGAAACTTTACATCATCCTCATACTCTGGACTCTTCTGATTTATTTAATCTGTGTAGGCATTTCAGATGAAGGGAAATCCTTTATGTTAAGTACAAATTTCTGTGAAAAGAGAAATCAAATGATTTTCTTACGCACATGTGCAGATTTGAGGAGTTGTTCCAAAACAGAAAGCCATGACAACTGTCAGAAGCCAATGTGAAAACATTACAGTTGAGTCTAAAGGTGGAAACAGCAGCTTGACACAAAAAAAATGTTCTCAACACAAGGTCCAACTTAACTAATTTGTTTCCAACGCTTTCAACCACATCCTGTGGTCTTCCTCAGCAGATGGAGATGCTTTAGTTGTTTTTGTGTGACCTAAAAATGGAGTTTTGATCACATAACAGATGCTAATACTTGGGAGACAACATAACATCAGAGAGCATCAATTGTCTGTGAACTCCAGAGCAAAAGCGTTCCCAGCGTTGACTGGGAAATGGTCAAAGGTCATCAACCAGCAGTCAGTGGACAGATGGAGAAAGACCAAAGAGGCCATTTACAGTATATCCAGCACCAGAGACCATCCTTGAACAAAGACAGAGGTTATGATCTTCCCAAAGTATGACCATTTGTCATCACATGATAACAGAGGCAACAAGTTGGACCTTGTGTTGAGGTTTCTTTGGGGATTAAATTACTCGGTACAGGTTAACATTGCAGCTATCAATAGTGTTAATCTGAGCTCTGAGTCACTGTACAGGCCTTGTACTTTCTTGACACTCCTTTGTACACAAACAGTGAGACAGTGATGCGTGTAGATGAACTTGATGCCACGATAGAGATGATGCTGTACACAGACCACACCTACAGTAAGGCCTACAGCAGCGCTCCCACCATTGAACTCAGAGACAAGGTAGGTAAACGTTCAGACAGTCACTCACCAGTTTAACCAAATATTGATCAAATTGGTGTTTGCATCATGTCGGTGATTGCTTTTAAATAATTTTAAAAAATGTATCCAGGTGTACGTGGAGGTGACGGTGACAGAGCCTGCAGATTTCTTCCTGCTTCGGGTGAATGAGTGTTGGGCCACACAGTCTCCTCAGCCGAACACTACAGAGGGATCGGTTCACACTCTGCTTCTGAATGGGTTAGACAGCTTGTCTCAGTACTGACAGTGCGTCTCCGCTTTACTTACTATGACACATACTGTATCATTCCTGTCTCTCTTTTCCATCTCTTTACCCAGGTGTGTGAACGACCAAACTGTCTCCTTCCATAACATGAGCAAGGGACAGTCGGGCCATAACGGAGAAAGCTCCACCATTCGCTACAGCTTCGACATGTTTCGCTTCACAGCGGAACCTCATGACCTGTATCTGCACTGCACTGTGCAGCTTTGTGAGCCAGACGACCACAAGTCCTGCACACCTGTGAGCTCATCAGCATTCTGCCTACTTACCCATGAAAGGATCTGTGTCGTTTATAGGATATATTGACTTTGCTGTTATGGCTCCAGGAAACAGTTTTTTGTTTTCTTTTACAGAACTGTAATTCCATCAGTAAGAGAGAAGCAGTGAGAGGAGACCCGGCCCAGGGCCTCCTGTCATATGGACCCATCAGAATCGAAATTCCGGACCGACCTCAATCCAGTAAGCCAGTAACTGTTTCCACATTGTGTTTCCTCCCCTCGTATGATCAGGGAGTTAACTGTGTTGGATAAATACGTTGTGATATTTCCATACATAACTTTAGATGTGATCACAATGTTTCCCACTGGATTTGATGAGGATATGTAGGTACCACTGTTATCTCTTTGGCATTTGTTTCAGGTATACTGATGACAGTGGTGTTGCCTGTAGCAGGTGTCTGGACTGTGGGCTTCTTCTTCATCATCCTCATCACCGTTGCCAAGGCTGGCAGCAGGAGGCTCGCACAAACTAAGTAACGCTGACAACAATAACTGCTGCTGTTGCAGCTTGAATAAAACTTTAAAGAGTGTTCATGTGCTCTTTTATTCCTGTCCTGATATGTGATTCCCAAAACAAGTGTTGTGTCTCAGAAGGGTCAATGAGTGAGATAAGCTGCAAACTGGGCACAAATGTGACCAAAATTTAAGTTATTAATGGTGACTTCATTGTTTTCTCTGGGCTGCAAACGAATAATAACTGCACTGTAGGTCCTGGATGGAAAAGCACAGGTGCAACTCATAACATCAGTAATGACTGCTATTTGAGGCAGTGCCAGTGCTCTGGTATAGTACAACAGTTTTATTTGTCACACCTGTGCCTTGCCTGTAACAAGTCAACATGGAAGTTGTTGTCTATTTAACCTAGTTGAATTAAACATTTTACTTTGAGGGATGCATGATCCCAACTATGACATAACCACAAGCTAATGTATGTTAAAATACACACTTTTATGTTGCTAGAGCTTATGCATAGCAACAGTGAATATTCTAAATCAAATCAGATGCCTTCACACATGAACAAAACTTGCTTCTTAATGCACATACAGTATGTCTCTGGTCATGTGCACCAGCTGCTGGGATTTTACTGTAGTTTTCCTTTAAAAACAGCAGATGGCACACTGACCATCTGGCCTTCTGATCTGGATCTGGTTTATTAAGAAGGAGGGCCCTCTTCTAAGGAAAATCATTAGAAATCTTTCACCAGATCTGTTTGTTGGTGGTCTCAAACATTTGCACAACACGTTTACGTTCCGAGTGAAAAACCGGAGAGGTCCATTACTGGTGCAAAGCAGTGCGGAGAAACCTGATCGCCCGGCAGAGTTCTGCAGGATTTCGTACCCGTGTGCAATATTTTTCCAGCAAGTTTAGAAACTGTTTAACTATATGCACTTTTTAATTTTAAATCTGCTAATTAGTGTGCGCAGCCGCTTGTGTTTGCAGTGAGAGGAAGGTGACTTGTTGCAGGATTTCTTACTGTTCTGTCCGCTGCCGATCAGCCATTGTGAACGTCGGAAAGGGGCAAGGACTAGTTCATTTGCCCGCTGGCTACACTGTTTTCTGTCTGCATGAGGAAACTGCTGTGTGAACACTTGGATGAGCCATGAGGCTGATGTCCCTGGGTAAATCGGACTGCCTGCAACCAGGAATGGATTAGTATCATCTTGATTTTCGGAGGGTTTGTAAATGCGCCTTTACTGTAGTTGCGTATTAAACTTTTTCGGGGTTTCTGATCTGCCGCCTCCAAAAATGAGCAGATAGCTCACTTGTTGCGGAGCTGGTGATTTAAATGTAAGAGGAGAAGGAAAGAAGAAAACCGTCCAGCACTTTGTCCTGTATCCCTGCCTGCTGGAGGAAGCTGCACGGCTGTTTTTCTTCATCACTCCACAACTCTGTGTCCATCTGGAGACCACAGGCTGTAGATGATGAAGAAGATGGCATCCCAACAAGCCTGGACACAAATCATAATCACATCAGCCTCTTTATTCTCCCTGATGCTGTGCAGCACTGTGGCAGATGTCCCAGAAGAAGAAGGCTTCAGTGCAGAGGTACAGTATACTAGTGTCTGTCGGTCTAGGTACATATATATGGTCAAAATATTCCATTATGGTGTTTGGAAGTACTTTACAATTGTGAGAATATTACAATAACATAGTATATATTTTTTGAAGAAATCTCTTTTCAATTCTGTGCACTTTATTGTACAATTATAGTTACTCATAAGCGGTTCAGTGGGTTCAAATCTTCATGTTTGTGTTGCCAAATCCTCAAAGCATCAGCTGTTGCACAGCAGGAATGTTATTTGACCTTTTGACCTTTTTCCAAATAACAACAGTACACATGAGGCACACACATGGAAAAAGGTTAAGATTATATAATGTTCAATTTTACTAAAGTCTGCAGCCCCTAATAATTATTCCATTGACAATTTATTTTAACTGTCCCTATTTAACATTTATAAGCAGTTTATACGCAGTTACAGTAACACAGTAACACACTGCAGTTAAAACTTCTCCTAGGAAGCATCTATAACTGGTGTACAAACTGATAGTGATTGATTGTCAATATTATGTATCGCAGTTGTAATCATATCAAATATTGCTATAGTTCATATCAATATGAATACTTGTTCTTCACTGTCATGTTTTTGTGGTTTTGTTCCATACTGTGTTGGGAAATACCCTGTCCTAGTCGACCAGGAGTTAAGAATTTCCTGTCAAATTTCTAATTCCAAGGTGAAGGATGAACCTACAAGCTCAACATGTCTTCAAGAATTATGAACACAATTATGAACGTTTTAAATCTCTTGTGAAGGAATTAAATGTGATTAGAGTGATGTTACACTGTACTATCAATCATTCAGTAATCGTTTATATACCGGTTACAGATGAATGGAAGTTATCAATTGTGACAAAGACATTAATAAACACTTATGTCCTGATATCTGCTTACAGCTACATTATAGTGTTTGATTAAGTGTCTGTAGAGTTCTTATGAACATCAGTGGGGAGGGTTAAAATCTTACCATTAGCCGATGCAAACCGTTATTGTAAAAGCAACAAAATTCATTGTATTGAACATCAATTAGGTTATTTTACATGTAGGTTTTGTAAATTTGCCATGTTGTGATATACTGATGTAAAAAAAACCCATTATATTAATATTCTGATATTGATTTCAGCCATGTCTCACAACCTTATAAGTGTTCTTGTTTCTTCTCTTTCATGTTCTTCGGGCACTGTGGTGAATAAACCTGCTCTGACATCAGATTAGTTGAAACTTGTTATGCTATGCAGAAACTTTACTCTCTTTATGTGTGCACACTTGAGGGTATGTGTTGTATGTGTGGTCTGCTCGAAGCCCGTGTTTGTGCGTGAAAGTCTCATGATCCGGCTGCGTGAGAAGCCCCGCGGTGTTGTTTTCGAGTCTTTTCTTAAAGGGTAGATCTTAAAACTTGACAGAGGATCCCCCCCCCCCCCCCTTCCAAAAGCACAACGTTCTGTTTTCCTGGCTACGTGGCTCCACATATTTGACTGTCAGTGAACATGAAACAATTCAGGATATGTCATTAGACTGTCAGGCAGATTTGTGTGTTTATCTTTTGTACCACAGGACTGATATACAGTTTGATTACTGTGAAGTTCTTGTTTTTCTGTTTCCAGTCCTCCTCACCTCACCTCTCCTCTCCTCTCCTCTCTTCTCCTCTCTTCTCCTCTCTTCTCTTCTCTTCTCCTCTCCTCTCCTCTCCTCTCCTCTCCTCTTCTCTCTCTCGTCACCTCTCTCTCGTCACCTCTCCTCACCTCACCTCTCCTCTCCTCTCTTCTCCTCTTTTCATCTTGGCTGTCAGTGAGGAGAAGGCGCAGGAATGAGAAAGCAGGAATGTCGTAATGTTAATGGAAGCCATCTGGTTTCTATCTCTACTTTCTTTTCTCTTTTAACTCCTCCAATGCTTTTTGCAGTCATTTAGACAGCGGCTTCTTCCTGGATTAGCATAACATTGCCTCCCTCACTACAATTGTGGCTGACATACACAGTTATAAAACATGCTTTGCTCACACGTGTGCTAAGCAACATTTCTCATACCAGACTAAGTAAAACTGAATCCTCACTTTCTTCTCACAGACGTGGCTCCGTACGTTTGGCTACCTGTCCCAGGCGAGCAGGCAGATGTCCACCATGCAGTCGGCTCAGATTCTGTCCAAAGCCATCAGTGACATGCAGCGTTTCTATGGCCTGGAGGTGACCGGTGAGATGGACCCTGCCACTGTTGCGTAAGCTCTATATTGTTCTGTAGCTGTGGTTTTATTCTACAGGATGTTTGTCAAAAAAAATGGCAGAAATACCAAAAAACTTATGTGCAGTGACCACAAACTGAATCCAGAGATCTTGTGGGATGTTTAAAAGTTAAATGTCTTGTTTTTTATGTATACTATGGTATAGATGGAATGATAGATGGCCACAAGTTTCAGTTGTCCGTTGAGAAAGCAGTGTCATCAAACCTCACATTAACAACCAGGCATCCTGAACCAATTTCTTTCACAACACTGGATTTTCCCCGACGCACAATAATATTGCCACACTGTGTTGATATTACCAAAGACTGCTGAAACAGGACCAGCATTTAATAACTTTTTATGGTGGTTTACGTCACACTTACGTCACAGTTGTGTTTTGCTCATATCTCCTCTTGCTATTGATTCATTGTGTGTGTAAGGTTTATGGAAACATAACAAAGTCTTAAAGAAATAGTTTGACATTTTGAGAATAGACTTATTCACTCTCTTGCTGAGAGTTAGATTAAAAGATTGATACCACTTTTATGTCTTTATGCTAAATAAAGCTACAACTAGCAGCCAGTTAGCTGCTGTCACCGCTACTGGCCAAGAAATAGTCCGGCACATGACCCGTCTATAAAACCACAACATGTTGTTCTTACACTTATTTTGTATGGATTTAACAAACAAGATACAATGTGTTAATTAGTGAGCTTTAGAGGCACTGCTATGCAAATATGAGGCTAGCTGTTTCCCCTTGTCTGCAGTCTTTGTGCTAAGCTAATCTAGCCACCTGCTGGTTGTAGCTTCATATTTACAGTACAGACAAAAAAGTGGTATCATTCTTCTCATATAACTCTCGACACAAAAGAAAATAAGGGTTTTTCCCAAAATGTCAAACTAAGGCTTCAATATGACCAATATATGTTTTTTTTTACATTGTTTAGACATTTTTACTGTTTTGCTTTCAAGAGATTAGCCCTGAAAAAAGGAATAAAACACAGTGTGAGAAGTACTGCTGCACTGGTTGAATACTGGCTGAGGAAAATCCTTTCCAGCCTAATGAGGAGACTGAAAAAAACAAGATGAGAAATTACAGTAAAAAAAAAATCACAAAACCTACAACAAACAGTATAAAGGTTTATTTGATAGACTTGAGAAAAATGGCATATTGCTTCTGCACATTGAAGAATCTTTTATAGAACTTTTTATAGCTAACAGTGTTTTTAATTGTTTGTGATGTGTGTATGTTTGGCTGTGTAGGGCCATGCGTCGACCTCGCTGCGGCCTCCCAGACAGAAAAGCAGAGGAGATAGACGATGGAGCGAGGAAGAAACGCTATGCTCTCACTGGACAGCAGTGGGACAAGGACCACATCACCTACAGGTTTACATCATTGATTTATAGAAATAGAAAGACAATGAAATAGATTGTTTATCATACCAAGTCTAATATGCCGTCTCTTCTGGCTTCAGTATAATGAACCAGTACATCCCCTCCTCGCTGGGAGAGGAGAGGACTTATGATGCTATCCGCAAGGCCTTCGATGTGTGGAAACGAGTCACACCGCTCACCTTTGAGGAGTTACCTGCTCTACGCAGCATCAGCAACAGCAGCCAGGCAGGGCTCGCTGACATCCTGTTGTTGTTTGCCTCTGGTTACCATGGTGATATGTCCTTGTTTGATGGCGAGGGGGGATCGCTGGCCCACGCCTACTACCCCGGGCCAGGAATAGGAGGGGATACACACTTTGATGCAGATGAGCCTTGGACACTGGACAACCAAAACCCACAAGGTTAGTCTGATTTTTCTGTCTTTGTTTTTATTGTGCTTTTAACAATTAAAATGTGTAAAACACAACTCTCCACATTAGAGGCCATACAAAGTGTAAAACTTAGAATTATACATTTGAAATAAACAATATATGTCTTATAATACAAATTTACAATACACAGAAGAGTTTTTGAGTCTTACCAATAGAGAAAAATTAAACAAGAATGATTTTAAAAAGGGTAAAGAATAATACTAAATAAAATAGAATGATAAGTAAAAAGTAAATAAAAAAATGAAAAGGGCTGGATGAACCCGTGACTTTCTAACCCTAACCCATCCTAATAAGATCTAACCAGCTGATTAGCTTGTTAGCTTGTTGGCTTGTTGTTAATACATTAGCTTAATTTAATTAAGATGTTTTCCTCAGAAAGTACAAAGTAAACATCATAATGTTACACAAACAATCTTTGTAGCTTGTCATGATTTGTAATATGGTTGAGAATGTCATATTATGTGTTTCAGAAATGCTTCAAATTGTAACAGCAACATTATCAGAGAGTACAGAGATCACACAGAGGAAAAATATCTGTGGAATAATGTTATATGATGCCTGTATGATTGTCACAGGTTGGTTTTATATGGGACTTATTTCAGTGCAGCTCCAGGTCTTTTCCATTTAATCTAGTGAATGTCAAGAGCTGGAGTTGTGTGATCACTTGTGTTGGAAAGCTTTTAGGAACGTTGTGAATGAACTGTGTCCTGAGAAGTAGGCCACTGAAGCTGGCAGGAGCACAGAAGCCACAGTTGAAAGCAAATTCCTTAATTGGTTTTCAATTAGCACTGCTTCCTGTTTTCTGCAGGAGATGCTACAGTCTGTGAAAAATGAACAGCACAAACTCTATTTAAAAGTTCCTGTGTTTGAAATTTACATGTGCTTTTAAAATGAATTAATATGTATCATATTTTATGTATTATTGTAACATTCCTTTGTTGCACTTTATTTTAGACAAACATGATTTGAATTGAATATTTTTGACTAATTATTAGTCACACACTGTATGTGTCTTGCAGGTATAGATCTCTTCCTGGTTGCAGTTCATGAGCTTGGCCATGCTTTGGGTCTGGAGCACTCAGACAACCCCAGTGCCATAATGGCTCCTTTCTACCAGTGGATTCACACACATAACTTCACACTGCATGAAGATGACATCAAGGGAATACAGTACATGTATGGTGAGAAGCACACACTGTATTGATTTTTTCCTTCAACCATGCATACACAGCTATTTAAAGAAAGAAACCCTTCTGTTTGTAGCTCTGTAGCATAGTAAATCCGCTTTTCTGAACCATACATTAGGTGAAGGTTATAAATACCATGAAATAATTTATATGGACATGTTTTTTTGGCTCCCTGTCTATTTATATTTTTCACACAATTAATTTAATAATGGAGTGAAAGTATTAAGTATTTTTTCTGACGTTCTGGCATATTTATGCCCTAAAATGCATGCAAATCTCTGTTTGTCTCCCCCTCTTATACACGCATGAACACACACATAAGGATAAGTACAATGTGAGAGTACCTTGTAATGATATTAAACTGCTTGGCAATTAAAATTGCAAATGCATCTCACCCCTACATCTACAATATTATCATTGTTACACCAACAAAATATCTCTCTTTTGAGGATTTTTTTTATCATCTTCCATTCCTGACAGGGACACACAAACATCATTACCCAGTGTGCCCAGGGAGCTTATATCACACTCGTATCACAATTGTACTCTTGTCAGAGGAAGACAAGAAACCTTGTAAAGCATTGATCTTGAAGCATTGTGCATATGTGCGCGCACACACACACATGCGCGCACACACACACCAAGTGCACACAACAGCAATGATATTCACTCAAAACAGCATGTCATGCATGCCGTTATGATGTTCTCATGCTCTCCCCACGTGAATGGATGGCATTGTTAATTGACAGATGACATCTTTGTGTGTGTTTGTGTGTGTGTGTGTGTGTGTTCTTGTTGGTAGAAGATAAGGAGAATGTGTGTATAAGAGTGTACTGTATGTTTGTGTTTGTTTGTTTCTATTGAAGTGGTGCTCTTATTAGAGTTGTGTTTACAGAACAAACACCACCTTTGTTAAACTGCAGCCATGAATTTATCACAGACATCGTTTACACTGAATCATTTATGATTTCTTTTGCTTTAGACAAAAATTCACATTTTGCATTTTTAGCCACATTTTTTTACTGCCCACTGTGGTGTCCTGGTCACAATTCTGGTATCACATAACAGATCAAAAATCTAATTCAGTTTGGGAATGCTGTGTACGGTTTTAAGTTTCCCCCAGTGCACCCAAAATCTCTCCACACCCACACCATTTTGGCCTATTGATACGCCTACACTAGAGGTCTGCACCAGAGCAAACTAGAACATTGGCAGGAGGTCATCTCCTTTTCCAAACTAGATATGAAAAAATCTTGTTGGTTTTCTGCTGTAAATACTGTAAGGTAAATGTTTTGCCTGAAATTATACAGTAGCCTCCTTTACTAGACAGATTTAATGGACTGTGTTAATGAAAAGGATCTGTACACTCTAAATAGACTAACTCAGCATAAACTTCATTGGTAGAAATAAACATTTGGGTTCCTTTGAAGAGGTTTTAATGCTAGAGATTGGCAGTTTCCTCCCTCTGAGCTTAGTTTTTCCTCATCAGATACTCACCTTATCTTGTCTGACACAGAGGCTTAACAGGAACAATCAGCAGGTTCAGCTCCTGCCCAATGCTGGAAAATTCATTACTTACTTTGTTACTTTCTGTAAATGGTAGCCAGCTATATTACAAATGCACTTGTGAAATAATGTCATTTAAAGTGTTAAAATACTTGATATTTAAATACACGCATCTGACAAAAAGGGAGAATTTACTAGGATAAAACAATATAGTAAAGGCAGAACTCTGCATTCATTATTTTACTTGACTTTAAAGCTGCACTAATGCATATTTTTGTACTATGAATGGATCAATAACTATGTGTAATGTGAAAGGAGCTGCTTGTAGTGGCAATCACCAACTTTTTTTTTTGCATCTTTCAGCTCATTTTGGTTTTCAGGCCTGTAACTTTACTGTTTTGGTTCACTCTCACCACTCTTTATCATCATTATCTGCCACAGCAGGCAGCTGTTTTCATCCAAAAAAACCCACTGTAATGCTCAGCACCAAACAACAGACAGACAAAGTTAGCGACTAGCTGGTCAGCATAGTGGAGCATTTAGCAGCTCAAGAGCCAGATATTTCCCTCCCCTGAAGACCAAAAATAGAGCTGTAAGAAGAGTGACTATCTGACTTACATTTGTCAAGTGGTGAGAAAAGCGACTCTCAATTAATGCTACTGTTGCTCCGTAAAGGCTAAATACATAAACAGGCAACTTTTTGGCAATAACATAAGGTAATAATACATCAGTGTTGTTTACAGCTTGTCCTGCTGCCCCTAAAACAAACAATGGATGCAGCTTCAAGTTGCAGTAGGACTGTATTTATCCTTTAGAGAATAATGATGTGTAACATTCAACAGAACTGCCTGTCACTGCACAGGGGCTTTCAAAAGTGTTGTCCCGTTCATTGTGTGGAGTGGTAGACATATTTCCGTTCCTGGCAGCTGGTAACAGTCATTTATTTTCCTGTGATGAAAATAGCCAACTAATACAGTAGATCATTCATCAGCTACTTCAATGAACTGTTGAAGGCTGTAAAATACAGTACACTGTATAGTAAGGAATTGTTTATTATATGTCCAAGGAAAATAAAACACAATCAGACACAGATTGGAGAAAGTAACTAATGAATAGACTACATAAATTGAAAAATGTACACGTTAAGTGATCACATAAAGTAATTTGTATACTGTATACAGATTTTGCAGAGTATTGTGGTGCCCCTATCACTGCTCTAAATCACTCTAAAGCCTCAATGGAAAAAGCAGAGCCTTGGAAACAAACACAAACTTGTTTACGTTTACAGGTTGAAGATTACATTGCAGGTTAAAATGCTGAAGATGCTGAATTTCTCCACATACTGATAGCTGAGTCACTGGCCAACACGAGGCTTGATATATTCTCAGCAATGTGTTTGGCTCAGTGTAACTCAGTATGTCTTCAAGCCCCTCAGCTGTCCGTACATATTACATAACCGACTGTATCTGTGTGTTTTTCTCTCTTAGCAACCGGCAGGGCTGATTTTTCCAAAGAGCAGCACAGTCACAGTCAATCAAATGAGCTTATAGCTGCTGCACAAGATGGAAAATTACATTTTCTTTGTGTGAGGGAGTGATAGAGAGGATATTGTGAGGGAAAAGGGGCAGAGAATAAAATATGCTATTAATGTCTGATGCCACACAGACAGGCTGGTGGAATTCGGTTTATCTTGGATGGAAATTTCTTTTTGCATTTTAGATGAAAATATGAGAGATGGAAAACAAATGACCATCCTATATGTGGTCAAACGTTCCCCTTCTTATTTTAAACTCTGGCTCTGTCTTTTCTCTCCCAGGTCCACCTCTCGTCACTGATGATCCACCCACTTCTCCTCCCACCCTTGATGACGATCCCGACGATGAACCCCCCACCTCCTCCTCTCCTCTGGATGATGAGCCCACCTCCTCTTCTCCCACGGACACCCCGCCTGAATCACCGAACCCGACTGATGATAGCCCGGATCCCCCAGCTTGGCCAGTACCTACCTCGCCTCCCGTCCTCCCCACCTCCACCCCCACCAATTCCCAGCCTGAGCCAGACCCTGTTACGCCGCCCGTTAGAAAAGATGTCCCCCCTCCTCCACCACCACCCCGGCCCCCTGCTCCTCCCCGGCCTCCCAAGCAGCCGGACAACCAGGCCCCCAACATCTGTGACGGGGACTTTGACACGGTGACCATGCTGAGGGGGGAGATGTTTGTTTTCAAGGTGAGAAATATAGAGTTATTGATCATATCGATACAGATGTAGTGTTAAAATCAAGCCTGCTCTGTGTGGCTTTTACAACCCCTGACCTGCACAGGAAAGGACATTTCCAAATCTATGAACTAACAGGACCTTGCCTCACATCACAACAATAGTGTCACAAGAGGGAAAGGGAATGATAAATAATTTTGGTGAAAGATAAACAGTATTTTGCTTTCTTGCTTGTGCAGGGTCGCTGGTTCTGGCGGGTGCGCAGGAACCGGGTCCTGGATAACTATCCCATGCCAATATCTGTCTTCTGGATTGGTCTGCCCAGTGACATCGACGCAGCATACGAACGCCACGATGGCAAATTTGTCTTCTTTAAAGGTATGTTACAGCCATTTAATGCCAATAAAATCTGTCATTTTGCTAAGATGGCGCCCACATGCTGAACAGACTGCGTGATGTGCTTTGTCAAAACCTTCTTGTGAGAGTATGTTTTATAGTTTAGCTGCTTGCTTAAGGGCACAACAAAAGGTAGATTAGTTTCCACAAAGTTTCACAGTTATTTCTCCCTGGGCAAAGCTAAAGCCAGCACAGAGCTGTTTAAGAGTGTGCTCTATAAACACAAAATGGGGAGTGAAACAAATCTGTGCTTTGATTTGAACTGGTCAAACTAAAAGGAACCAGCGCAAACTCAGCATTTTTTTTCCCCTAGCGCAGCCTGATTTACGAGGAGATGGTAATAATTCAGCACAGCTATAACTCTTCGTATCTGGCACACACACACAGAAAAATATTTAAAACATTAGAAGTTATTTGAAAAAGAAAATAACTCCTCTGTCCAAATGATTCACTGCTTCAACATTTTGACAATATGGCTACGAATAGAGACGGAGTATTGAGTGTATGACTGCATCGCTCAGTGTGTTACTGAGTTCACTGAGTGTCTTGAATGACGCCTGTGCGGCGTGGCAGCTGCTCTCGGCCCGTTACGACTCCAGTCCAGCTGAGCCCCAAAAGGCCTCGAGAGAGAAGTGGAGGATTGCATCAGCCTTCTCTCCACTGCACTGTTCCAGATGTGCACAGCTGCAGCACTTTCACTTTTACAATCAGGCTATGAAATGATTTGTTGTGCATTTTCAGAATTTCTGGAGCTTTTGAGCACATATTAGCTCTCATTAACTTCAGCAGAAGAGTTCTGTTAATGTTGATTTCTGTTGTTTCCATTATGTCTGCTTCTTGGTCACACATGTTTTGCATCTACTCATAACATTCTTGGATAGTATATGCATCATTACCTGCAGCAGTGTTGGCCACATGAATCCACATTGATTTACTTACTTACTTACTTATGCCTGACACCCCTCCTGGAGTATAGACTGTCGACAAGGGACCTCCAGAGTTCTCATTTATGATCTTTCTTTTCTGTCTGATACTTGGTGTATCCCAGTCTCTTGATGTTTGCCTGGAGGTCCCGTCGCCAGGTGTTCTTTGGCTGGCCTCTTTTCCTCTTCCTTTGAGGGTTCCATGTCAGAGCTTGTCTGGTGGTGTTAGACACTGGTTTTCACAGTGTGTGCTAATCCATCTCCATCTTCTTCTTCCAATTTCGTCTGCTGCTGATAATTGTTGTGTCCTCGTCCACAGATCGTTATCATTGATCATGTCTGGCAAGTTGATATTAAGAATTATTCTTTGTTAGTTGTTAATAAAAGTTTTCACTTTATTGATTATGGCCTTCGTCATTCTTTAGGTCGTGGCACCATAAAGCAGCACTGATTTTGGAGTTGGAGGTTCTTATTTTTGTTTGTTGCTCTAGACTCTAGACTCTAGAGCACCAGATGTTCTTGAGCTGTAAAAAGGCTGTCCTTGCCATGCCTATTCTTGCATTGACATCTGCTTCTGTACCTCCCTCTTTGTCAATGATACTCTCCAAGTAGGTAAAGGACTGTACTTCTTCAAGCCTCCTGTCTACAAGTGTGATTAGTTCAGCACTGGTTGCATTCATCCTTATGATCTTCATCTTTCCCTTATGGATGTTAAGTCCTACTTGTGGGGAGGTAGCTGCAAATGTTGTGGTATTATCTTGCATCTGATAGTGGCTATGGGACAGCAGTACCAAGTTGTCTGCAAAGTCTAGATCATCCAGCAGTGTCCACAAAGTCCATTGTTCTTTCTTTGTTCAGTTGTTCTCAATACCCAGTCAATGGCTGGTAGAAACAAGAATGGAAATAATAGGCAACCCTTTCTGACCCCGGTCTTGATCTCAAACTGGTTGGTAAAAGTTGTAACCTGTCCTTCATGTATCACTCTACAGGTCATTCCAGCATAGCTATTTTTGATGAGGTTCACCAGCTAAATGGGCACTCCATAATATCTCAAAAGCTTCCAGAGGGTCTCCCACTGTCGAAAGCTTTTTCATGGTCGACAAAGTTGACATATAGTAAGGAACTCTAATGATTGCTTGATGATAATACAAAGGGTGGCAATCTGGTCAACACAACATCAATTCTTCCTGAATCCTGTTTGTTGGTCTCTTAGCTGTTGGTCAACTGCATCCTTTGTTCTATCCAGGATGTATCTATTGAACACTTTCTCTGGCACAGAGAGTTAGGTAATCCCTCTATGGTTGGAACAGTTACCCATGTCTCCTTTCTTAGGTAGCTTGTTAATAAAGCACCTCTTTCCAGTCCAACGGTATTGTTTCTTCTTCCCAGATCTGTCAGAAGAGCGGATACAGCAGCCCCACAGTGGTATCCAAATGTGCTTTTAATGCTTCTGCCAGGATGTCATCTGGTCCTGCTGCCTTGCTGTTCTTTAGTTTCTATACAACCTCTTTGATCTTCTCCCTACTGCGTATGTCCCAGCTGATGGGGAGATCTGTTTCTGCTGGTTGGATATCTCTGGGGGATTTGGTGGTGAGGGTCTGTTAAGCAGTTCCTCCCAGTGTTCCGCCATCCATTGAGTTGACCGTCTTTGATCATAATTTTGTTACCTTCTTTATCTTTCACTGATCTTGTGGTTTGCTATACTTTCCTGACATCTTTCTGGCGGTATCATACAACTGTTACCTCTGTCCTGTTCCTCTTTAGCTTAAGCTTCAGTCTAGCAGTTTGCAAGTGGTGGTCTGATGCTACATCTGCTCCCCTTTTTACTCTCATGTCCTGTAGTGATCCTCTGAACTTCTTGCTTATACAGATGTGATCTATTTGGTTCTCTGTGATATGATCTAGTGATACCCATGTTGCTTTTTGGATCTTCTTATGGGGGAAGATGCTGCTTCCAATGACAAGCTTTTTCAATGCACAAATATCTATCAACATCTCTCCATTTTCACTCATTTCTCCAAGTCTGTGTGTTCCTATCACCTCTTTGTATCCAATGTTATCTTCTCCAGTCTTTGCATTAAAGTCTCCCATAAGGATGGTGACATCTTTCAAAGTATTTGCCCAGAATATTCTGAAGTCTGTTATAGAACTCATCTTTCACTTCTTCTCCACTATCATTTGTTGGTGCGTAGCACTGGATCACGCTTATCTTAATCTTCTGCTTCTTTGTTCTGAATGATGCTTGGTCCATGGGTCTCCCATCCTATCAGTGCTCTGTGCAGATTTTGATAGCAGAAGTGCTATACCTTTTGTGTGTGGGGCATCATCCTCTTGACCTGAGCAATAGAGTAATAGAGCAATATCTCTCCACTCATCAATCGTTTCTGTCCCAGTCTTGCCGCTGATTCCCAGTAGTGTAAGGTTGTAATTTTTCATTCTGCTGCTATTTGGGTGGTTTTCCCCTCTTGGTACATGGTCTTTACGTTCCATGATCCGAGGTGATGTTGTTCCTGGTTGAAAGAAGGGTGGTTGGACCTGAGGCTTCCAGGGCCTCCTGGCTTTCACCATGCAACGTCATAAGTCTTCGAGCTGAAAAACTTTTCTCTCCTAGGACTAAGTTCTCAACAATTAAGTTGTTGTTCACATCTGGGCTTGGGACTGACCATGGTAGAGTTAAATTGATTAAACCTGTACACAAAACATCAATTCAGAAGCATTTAAATACAAGTGTACACCGATTAGTAAAAGCACCCATGTTACAGTGCTGCAGTGGCCTGGCAGTGGAGGTGGAAAGTGGCTTGAAGTGTGTCCGAAGGTTAGGGTTTAGGGAGAAACTGGCTGCCACACAAGGAGATCTTGGAAAATAGGTGATATGCCAACCATTTCTACTTTGCCTGTCCTTTCTGCTTTACATTAAGGGTGAGTAAACCTTATGACCTATGCCATATGTTCTCATCAACACTGTCTGTCTTTGCTTTTTCTTTGCATTTGTTTCTGTTCCTTTCCCTTGCTAATTTTCTCTCATATCCTCCTCTCCTTCCATGTGTTGAATGTGCTCATGTCTCCTTAGTGAAACATATGTTTTTTTTGTCCCTACAGATGATAGATACTGGGTGTTCAGGGAGGCTGATGTGCTGCCAGGATACCCACAGCCCTTACACGAGTATGGACAAGGAGTTCCTGCACACAGCATCGACACAGCAATCTGGTGGGAGCCCAACGGATTCACATACTTTTTCACCGGAGACAGGTATATTACTGACATGAACACATTTAAAAATAATATATTATTATTATTATTATTATATAAGAATTAGTACTTTTTGTCACCTTCTCATGACCAATTTCCATGTTTTAATGGAAAGGTTTTGTACACTGCATTCATCTTTGAACGCCTTCATACATCTTATTTTCTGTGTGTAGGTACTGGCGATACAATGAGGAGACAGGGACTACAGACCCAGACTTCCCCAAACCAATCAACAGATGGGGCAGAATCCCTCCCTCACCCAGAGGAGCCTTCCTCAGTGATGATGGCGGTAAATAATGACTTCAAATGCATTAAATACATCCTTTATTTGGAGGAAGGGAACATTAAAAGCAACTTCTGTTTACATTATGAAGACACCAAAAGCTGCGCATTGAAGTTGTGCAAGAGAACAGCATGAGTGAGGAGAGGCAAAAAGTGGAGGGAGGGAAAGAATGAAAGGTTAGAGGGGTGAAATGGGGTGTGTAAAAGATGGAGAGGGAAAAAATTACATTTGAGACCAATAAGGCTGGGGCAGGCTGAGCAGAGAGAGAGGAGGGAGGGAATGAGAGCTCTGGTTTGAGGGTTGGCCTGTCCTTCCTTTGGAAATTAGATTTGTGGCAGAGCTGCACTCTGTAACAGTCAGATCTCATCTCCACCCAAACTATATACACACGTATATATATATATATATATATATATATATATATATAGAGAGAGAGAGAGAGAGAGAGAGAGAGAGAGAGAGAGAGAGAGAGAGATTGATAGATAGATATACAGAGCCACATTTACACCCAGAAATGTACCTCAATGAGATTGTTCATTGTTTGTGGTTCTTTTTGCATCTTCTTGCCAAATCTTACTGCACAAAAGCAACATATTTAATGTCTAATCATGTATTATACTTGTTAGATAAAGCCCTGGGTCTTATTAGAGAACGCCCTTGGGGCAACATGTGGAATATTGATAATGTTGACGGAAGGGAAAAGGCTAAAATGGTCCCTTAAGAAACATTCCTGTGTCTGCTTTTTGTTTGCACAAAAAACTGAACTTAGTTTTATCTTGTCAAAACAAATGTTTAAATAAATGAATAAAAGGACAAGAATTAGTGGCTAAATATGGCTTCATGTCAGACTCTGTCTGCTTATATCTACATAGATTTTTTTTTTTACATTGAATTGTGTCTTTTGTTCAAACAAATTTGATCAAATAACTGAAGGACTGAAACATTTTTTTCACATTTTAAATAATCTCTTTTATCTTTCCCTCATGCAGCTTACACATACTTCTACAAAGGCAGCAATTACTGGAGATTTGACAACCTCAAGACGGAAGCAGAAAAAGGCTACCCTCGCTCCATCCTGAAGGATTTCATGGGCTGTGTGGGGGTCCCTGACCCTTCGCCCGACACAGACTCTGAGGAGGAACCAGAAGACAAACCTGTCAACCCCTCAGACAGAGGCAAAGACAAGCACAAAGAGCCGGACAGGGGCCGGGACAAAGAACTGGAGGAAGACAAAGACTCAAAGCCTGACAGCTCAGAGGAAGAGGACGACAAAGAGGTGAACGTGGTGGTGACAGTGGCCGACAACGAATCAAAGGTCATGACCCTGATCATGGTGGCTGTTCCACTGGTGCTCATCCTGTGCATCCTCATCCTAGTCTATGCTATCCTCAGGACTGTGCAGAACAAAGAGACGCCGAGGGCCTTGGTGCACTGCAAGCGGTCGTTGCAGGACTGGGTGTGAAGAGTTAGAACTGATGGAAGCGGTATTTATCATTTATCCGGTGCAGTCGCTGGCATTAAAATACGACTCATGGCAGTGGTGGAAAGAAAGCTTCAACACAGTACTTAGTCTCAGAAAGCCGATGAGGAGTTACCTCACCATTTTGGGCCCCTTGCTTCATTGTGAGAAACTTTTATAGCTTGATGTGAAATAATGCAGGAGTTGTTAAGGTTGGAGCTGCGGTGCGTTTCTCCCTGCTGGCCTCAATTTCAGTCCTGACACAAGTTTTTCTCCTGTGCCTTCCAAATGTCTGAAAAAGTACCCCTATGTCATAAAAATCACATTTATTTCCATCACACCATTGCAAAAAAACGGTGTGTCAGCCACTTTAGGTGTACTGTAAAAGACACATGACACATTAGGAATGGCCGTTTCTATCAATTCTAATAGTGCAGATGAAGGACAGGATGGTTTATTTGTAGTGTCAATGCAGACGAAGTCAATAAAGCACATACATTATATAGAAGCAAACATACTGTACAATACATACACACGAACATGATTGCTTATAGCCATAGACAAGTCTTCCATATGTTTGACCAACCTTTACATATTTCTTTCTGTTTATAACAGAGAATTTGCACTTTTAATGTTCCTTACTCTGTTTTTTTTGTTTTTTTTGTTGTTCGTTTTGCTGAGGTTGCTCCACTGCAGACATGTGCGTGATTATTAAACACACAGACACTAGCAGGGGAAGCTCGTCCTCCGACCAGCGAAGGAATGTCAGACAGCTGTGTGCGTCCATGACCGCTCGTCTCCCACTGAGCCCATTATGTCTGCCTTCTCTCATACACACATGCACCAACACATGTCACATGATCTCAACCCCCCCCCCCCCGACTGCGCTCACTTGTGCATGCATGTCCACATATGCACACACACACACATAAGAGACCACTTACTTAAACAAAGGCACATATAGAGTTTTTGCACACAGACATGAGGGCTCCAGCCTCCCCTCCTCCCACAACAGCCACAATAACTGTTCAGACTGCACCACTAAAAACACAACCCCAGCGGAGGCATGTTGATATACGACTGGTGCCAGCGCCGGGATGAAATACAAGAGGGAAGTTTTATTCACTTTTAACGAGAAGAATTGAGAAATATTACTTTTTTTTTTCTTTTTTTTTTTTTTTTTTTTTAACAAATTGTAAAAAGTCAGTCTGTGAAGAGTAAAAACAAGCAGTATGTGTCTTTCTCTGCCTCACTGTATCCCCTTTTTTCATACTAAAGCTAAATAGAGTCAAATATAATTAAGTGTACAAGGGAGAAGCCTGCAGGCTAGAGAAGAATGGGGTCGAGGTCTGGTTTCCATTAAGCCCACATGTTGCTGATTTAGTAGTGTCAGGCATGAGGAAGGGGGGGGGGGGGCAGAAAAATGTAAAAGAAGGAGGAGGAATGAACGTGGTGGTGGAGAGTGAGGAGAAGGAGGAAATGAGAAAGAGAATGAGATGAGGAGGGAAAGAAAGAAACTCAGATTGAGGAGGGGATAGGGAGGCCTCTGCCAGCATTTCCTCTGCATTATTCTTTGGAAAAGGAGGAGCGAGGGGGAAAGCAGGGGGAGAACAGCGCTGGCGTTGTGCCTCCTGACCTAGATCGGCCAAAGTCCGCTCCTTCTTTTTCAACTTGTCTTGTTTTCACTCTGCTCGTTGTTGTGAGCTGAAGATGACTTCCTCTGCAACCCCCTCCTCCCTTCCTCTTCTATCTTTCTGGCCACTCCCTCTTTTCCTTTAGTTTTTCCATTCTCAGTCTTGTCTCTTTTTTTTTTTTTGTTTCCTTGCTGTACCTAACCCCCCTTCTGTGTTCTCATATGTATTAATCTTCTTCTCACCTCTTCTGGAAAGTAAGCTCAAACATTTTACAGATAATTAATGCACATCCTTCACATTTGCAGGATGTGATGTGTGTTTCTCCTCCCACTATCTATATGTCTGTCTGTCTTTACCTCACTTGTCTTAGTGTAAAGCAATAATTCACATTCTACCACCAGTAACCTTTGCTTTATGTCGGTGCCTTTACATTTCGCTTACTTTGCCTATCGTATGTTTCATTGTGCCTTTTTTCTGTGAATATCGGGGGGCATTTTTTTGTACTACAAATAGCATGAGGGAAAGTCTTTTTTAAATGCTTTTCTTCCCTTTTTTATTCTACTTATCATTTGTAGTTTTGTACATTTTGTTTCTGTTCTGGATTTTGAGGAGAACAGCAGTAGATTATTACGACAATGTTGATGCATGCAGGGCATGTTCTGTAAGGCCTGTGCACTCCTGTGTAGAGTACGTTAAAGATTTCACAATAAACTCACAGGTTAAAGCAACATATGTCTTCTTGTTTGTCATACTTAGTTATCAGCATCATGTTGTAGTGACCATACACCTTTAACCTGTTGTGCATATGTCGAGTTCAAGGTCTTATTTTTGACCACAAGAGGGAGTCATTGCCTCTAAAATGTCACTCTGAGTCCTCAAAATGTTTTACTACTTAAATCACCGAACACACACACACTGATAAACTAAAGTCAAGCAGGAAATGAAAGCCCACCGCCAAAACTTGTCTGTGTTTGTGTGCTTACACACACAGATGCAGTACTAGAAGGGCGTAGTACGGATGAGTATAATTTTGGCCGATTTACTTTTTTACATTTTTACATTTTAACAACTGGAGTCACTAGTTACTACTTATCATATTAACTTATTTTACCATTTTATGATTTCATTGAACCACTTTTACCATAAAAAATGCTACACATGTACATGTGAATGTCATGTGCCTAACAGAATCAGCTTCATGTGGATTGTCACTGAATGTCGAATGTGACACTAACTAAAGATAACTAATAACTTCAAAAGATGTGAAATCAATAATTCACCCATAATTCTCTACATTTACAGACATGGTAGTATTCATCTATCAATTGAAGAATAGTTTAGTTCAAATTGCAAAGAAGTGCAAAGATTTATTCCCTTCACAAAAACAAATTTTTAGTGTGGATGATGGCAATGCTCATCCAGCAAGACTTTTCACTCACAACATAAGATCAGTTAAAAGATGTGATGCTCATTTATAGATTACAATACCAAACAGTATATAAAGTACTTGAAATTACACATCAACCAACTACAAGGATAATTCAATAAAATATTATAATAGAGAATACTATTTTAATCTTACATTCTTTTTTTAGATTGACAATGTAACATCTGTCCAGGGATTACAGATGAAAAACAGCCCATTATTTAATTCTGGTGCATTTACAGCAGTGATTATTAATCTGCACTGTCCCTGTTAAATACATAAGACTCTTTCTCTCTCTCTGTAATAATTTTTACATATTTGGTGCTCATCCTTCTGAACTTTTTTTCTTGATGTAGTACTTTTATATTGTGGTGTTACTACTTTTAATAAAGGAATGGTGCGTGTGTGTGTGTTTGCATTTGTGTGTGTTTCTCCTGCGTAATTGCCTTTGTGTGTTGTGAGTGAGTGAGAGCACCTTCCTGTGTGTCTTTATGTCAGAGGTAATCAGGATTAGCTGCTGTCACAGATCATCCACTGGAGCTTTACCTCTGCACCCGCTTTCTCTTTCATCTCTTTCATCTTCTCTCTCTGATATTCTTCCCTCATTTCTCTCTTCCCTTGTTCTTGATCTTATTTACAATACATGAATTATCAACACATTTAGCAAAAAATATAAAAAAGTTTGAACCACTATGGTTTCCTGGAAAGTTCCACCAAAGTTGGAGACTTGTTCAGTTTGCATACCCTCACATCCACTCTCCTCCTCTCCCTCGAGGCTTTTCTCACACTGCCTCTGTCCTCTGTTTTATCCAGATGTTAAATTACGATTGAAGCCAGTGTGGTGCTGCCATTTTTCAGGCAAGGGTCTGTGTCATCAACCTTTTCACCCAGCTTATCCCCTGCTGAGCTGATAATGGGATCTGCCCGCTGCCTCCTGCTTCATCAGCGCCATAAATTGTTCTGTAGTTCCCATTCTCAAACACAAAACAACAGTCCTCACTGGACGTGAGGTGCAATGTTTTTCTACCTGCCTGTTGTTTTCTGATTTCCTGCCTGTCTGTCAAACGTACAGAGTGTCTACATGAACAATTTCCCCCGACGCTCTAACAGGTTGTTTGTTTGGATGTGAAGATGGAAGTTCACATTGTTAAACCAATAACAACACATGTGTCATGTGTCATGTGCTGTTTGCCAGAGGGTCAGTTAACGAGGGCAGTGCTTGATCCCTGCTAATCACTTTCAGGCATCATGCCAGGCTTTCTCTCCTCCGCTTCCTCGCCATTCCTCTCATCTAACCATCTTTATCTTAATTTCTCCTTACATCCTCTTCCTCCTTCTTATTTTTCTCCCCTACTTTCCTGTTTGTCTCCCTTTCATCCATCCTGTCACCTTCTTCTCTCCCTTCCTCACTGTTAAACAGTGGTGAAAGACATTTTCAGATCTTTCACTTTTTAAGTACTAATACAACAAGCAAAAGTTCAGCCCAACTTTGACTTATTTCCTCCTGACTTTTGTGATCCCCTGAACTTTCCTCTTGCACGACCTTAGGTTGAAATTTGTGGTTCAGAGTGAAATTTGACAACTTTCCTCAGAACTGTAGCAGAGTAGATGTATAAAGTAACAGAAAATTGAAATCTACTCAAGTAAAGTACCTCAAGTACAATATTGTACTTGATTACAGCACTTGAATAAATGTATGTGGTTACTTTTCACCTCTGCTGTCAAATATCTAAGGTCATCTTTGGAGGAATTTGCTCAGATATCCATTTCTGATAGGCGTTGGCAGTGGGAGCTAGATAGGATGTCAGTCATCAGAGCCCTGAACAGACCCTGAGACCGACTAATAAGCTTTGCCTTCTTGTCTGTCGCCCCTTGACTGTCATTTAGTCAAAAGGTTGACTTTTTATAGCTCATCACTGGTCAGTCAGCAAGAGGCCCTGCGTCACTTGCCGGGGATAAAACTGTAATGAGGATGGGATAGGAGATAATAGGGGATGCAGATGACAAGGTAGAGTAGAGAGCAGGGGAACTATCTGCCACACGTACCAAGACAAAGTGCATATTGGACAGAAAGGGGGCTTGTTTTACTTGTTTGCATTTTTAACTCCTCTTTTAACTTTATTATGCCGAAACAGACACTGACAACAAATGATTTTCTTTCTGAGACAGCACATATCAAAAAAAGTTCCCTTCTTTTACATGCTGATCCGGAAGCAACAACTTAATTAACACAAATAAATGGTTTGAAATAAACCTGTAAAGCCTCTGGGACGCCATAGTAAGAAGCATCACTCACATGAGAAATGGTTTGGGAAATCTCTCATCAGATTCCAAGACGATGAAAATATTGAGGATGAATTGGACCCCTACAGAAAAGTTAAACTTTGGTTAAAAATAATATCACTACCTGACTAATGTTGTAGCCTGCAACTGGTGGAAATGTGCATTTTTATTTTCCACCCTAAATCCCTGCAGTGTTTGATTATGTGAGGCGACCACTTGTTGCTTGTTGCCATCCTCCCTGGCAGTGGGTGTTTATAGGTTACAGGGATGATGGCCTGACAATACGTTTCTCTGTTGCTAATCTGCAGTAGCTCACAGTCCAGGATTGTGCCTCGACCTTCAGATGGTGCTGGTTAATCCCGTTAGCCCCAGGGAACCGCGCTGGCATACCCAGCAGACCTGTGCTGGCTGTGCCGCACTCTGGATCTCTACACCACCGGCATGCAGAACCACCTGTAGACACACAGGTAAGAAAAACAGGTCTGTTATCTTGTACACAGGGAAATACATCATTTAACATATAGATGACTTGAGTGGTAAAATTAATACCTGAGAGCTGAGATGAGTGTGATGAGTGAGTGAGATGAGTGTTTGACCATCTTGGTTTAGAGACAGTGATTGAATTACGTTTTTTAGAGCAGAAATGTTGATGTTATTATGGTTATATAGTACATAGAAGTATATACAGTATACAGTAGAGGCTTGCATAAATTTGAACAAATAATTCCCTAATTCTTAATCAACAGTCTATCAACAACCAATAGATGAATTATATCTTTAGAATGTCTTTCTTTTTGCTTTTTCTGATTGATGAACTTGCTTTTTTGATGTCTGAATTTGATCTAATCTGATGAGGAGGACATACAGTACGTTGAGAGTTGATCCAGGTCTTTAAGCAGCGAGCAGCGCTGTAGATTAGTTGGGGGGCAGCACTGCACTATTTAATCCAATGTTACAAAGTTGAGATTAGACCTTGAAGAAGCCCATCTGATCTCTGCTGATTGGGACACTGTGTCAAGAATCACGCTGGGATCACAACAACAGCCCAAGCAGCTTTGTTAATAAGCCTTGTTTGGGGATTTTCCATGAACGGATTCCTTATAGATAACCACTCCCACGGTTAAAAAAATGTGACAACTATGAGAGCTGTGAAATTTGGAGAAGATTTATCTAAAATACACATTTTGCTCCAAAACGTGTAAAAATCTAGTTTGAATCCAGGAATAAGGCAGTGAATTATTGGAAAGAATGACTGAAAAGCACATTTATGCTTTAGTTTTGAACCTGGAACACTGTGACATTTTTGGTTTGTTATGTAAATTAATTTTGATGTTGTTTCAGTTTTTCTTTATTGGTTGCTTATCTGCTTTTCTGTCTTCATTATGGTCATATTAGAGGTATTGAGACTGATATCCCCTTGACTTAGGACACTCAGTAGATCTGTAATATAAGCCTTAAGTGTCACCCCGGGGAAGTCTTTGGTGATGACATTTAAAATCTTTTATCAGTTTTTTGTGCCCAAATACTATGATCCTATAGTATGCCAACAAGCAATGCAAAAAAGGTGTATTGTACCTTTTATTTGCACCGAAAGAAAGTACTGTTTGATATATGAAATTGTGATTATGGGTTATAGTCCAAACTACTTTCTGACATTTAGAAATAATCACTCTGTTTGTCATGACAGCTAAGAAAAGCTGTCCTGTTTGTCCTCAGCCTGTCTCCTGTGGTCAGTTAGCGGGACGTCTTGCAGGTTCAGTGGCTCTTTGCCCCGTTGCTAACGTGGATTATCTCAACAAGGCTGATAAACTGTCACTGTGGATAATACGCAAATTTGAGATTAAGACAGACAAGGGGCTCTCCAGCCGGCTCTGTAAATCTCTGTCTTGAATCAGTGTGCTGGCCGGTAACATTTCCTCTACAGTACTTGTCTATTTGTGACTGATTTCTCCCCTGGCTAACTGATTTAACCCTTTGTCACCTGTGGAGGCTGTTGGTAAAAGCAGCTTTTGGTGCACTGCTGCCTGACTCTCTTCTGGCTTTTGACTGCTGTGCAGGTTCCTGATTTACTTCCTCTCTGAGTTCATTGGTAGATTCACACATCTACGACTCTGAATCACATCCCTGGCACCACGTACCACTGTAAATATTTGTAAAAGTCAGTTTTCAATTACGCCTCGGAAAAGAGACAGGCCAAAAGTGTCTCCTGAGATAAAAGCAGAGACGAGGCAGGTGAATGACAGTCATCAGACCTCATTAGCTCCAGTTGAGGGCTCTCTGTATGACAGATGAATTGGCTGCTTTAATGAGGACATGAGGAAAGAGTAACTGGGAATTATTATCATTATCATCAACAATGTTTAATAATGGGCTTTTTTTTAAAGAGGTTGACTGTGTGTGTGTGTGTGTTCAACAGGATGTTTAACTGGGTGGTGAAAGTGGTCCCCCAACCCCCTGAAGTTCCCGGGACAGAAGAAGATGGCCAGGCCCCTGCTGCTGTACGACATCACACACACACACACACACACACACACACACACACACACACACACACACACACACACACACACAAAACTAATTTGTTACCACTCATATTGATGCTAACACTTGCACACTTGTGTTACTTACTTAATGTACTACTTCTCTGTGTCTCTCTGACCTTACAGGACCTCTCCAAAAACAAAGGAGGTGAGGATTATTACTTGTGTCATGGTATTCAGTTTGCACCTGTAAACATGTGTACACATAGATTTGTTCATAGTGAGTTGTCTACTCACTGTGTTATTTCTTGTTTTTAACTTTAACACTCTCACAGCGAAGAATCCTGCACTGAAAAACACAGAGGAGGGTTCAGACGACAGGTAAACCTCCACCAGCAGCGGTTTGACCTGTATATGAATGTGTGTGTAGATGTATTGAGATCTTATGTTCTTTCATTACCCCTACAGCCAGGGCCAGGCTGGAGTAATAGGTTGGCTGTCTAATGGGTTCGTCAATGCCCTGCCACAGCCCTCTGGCACCCCTGGACTCAGAAGATCCAACTCTGAGGCCAACGTGAGTGTATTGATGTCCACAAATAATACAATAAGTACAAAAGAACTCTACAACTAGACACCCCAAATAAATAGAAATATTTGAGGATATATCAGGCTGATATTTGGCTTACGTTAAGTGTCAGGTACATGTCTGTGGCTGCATCCTGTCATCACACTGCACATTAATTCAAATATTTTGATGTCTTGATGAAATCAGGAAAAACACTATGACATCTCAGACAATCATGATAGCATTTAAATTTTTAAATCATTTTTTATAATATGTATATTTTTTATTTTTTAAATTGAGTGGAGGTAGTGGGATTTATAGCAGATAGAAGTAAACATAAATCAAACATTACATAATCAAAAGTCTTTCCAAGCAAAGATAAATGAATAAAATGTAGAAAAAGTAATGATAACAGACAATACACATTTTTTTTAAAGATTTCTGGATGATATTAATTTTGCACATGAATAGGAATACAAATGCTTCACATAACATAATGATAACAAATAAACTTTCTGTCCTATTAATTCTCAAAATGTCTTTTCACTTATTCTGATAACTATTCACAGTAACTGGATACTACAGTGTCATACGTTGGGTGATAGCATTTTGACAAAACTGTAGTGTGAAGCACACAGACTGGTCTAATGTGGAATGAAGCAACATTTATTTAAGTGACACAGATGATTGGATTTTTATTCACAAAAATCAGGAAGGGAGGGAAGGAAACCAGGTTCATTTGTGGGGGAGTAACACATACTGCCTTGTTGAATAATAGATTTTGTTGACAGTTTTCCCCATCATGAAAGAGTACTAGTAGTAATGGGTCATCATACATTAAGGAGCAGCTGGTAGATGAGTTCTCATTTATCAAACAATAATAGTATTATTGTAATTGTGAACAAGAGGGATAAGGACATACAGTATTAAGAGGAAGAGAGATTTGCCAGAGTAACAATCTATTCTGTCCTGTAGATGAAGCATTTTTTGCCTCTAAATTTTTCTCATCTGTTTCTTTTTTCTCTCTCTTTTCCATCCACCAGCCCGGAGAGGATGGAGAAAGGTAGAGTATGACTAGATAAATGAACATTTCACACAAAATATGCCATATCAAGAAGTAAATAAATAAAAGGTTGTTTCTCCCCAAGGTCTGGCGTGATAGGCTGGGTCGCTCAGAATCTGACCAAGGTGCTGCCTCAGCCTGATGACAAGTACAGAGAGACTAACGACGAAAATGAGGAACACACTGAGGTGAGACACAAGTTTGTAAACCAGACAACAACATCAACTACCACACAATACAACCTTAAACTCACTTGCCATCAAATTATTTGTCAGAAAATCAGAGCAAATGGATAAATATGACCAAGTGACTCAGTCAAGCAACACAAAATCTACGTCTCTGAACTGTGTGACACTTGACTCAAGCAACTTAATACTGACCCACGGGCTTATAAGACTAATCATGTGAAAGGATTTATCTACAGAGGGTTTATCCAGGTTAAACAGATCAATACATGATACACATGTACTGTAACAATGTCAGATGATTAATATCAAAGCATTTTGTTGATGTGTGGTTATAGTAAAATATACAAAATGGGACCTATACTGTATGCAGACACCAGCCTGTCACCACCTCTGTAGGGCCCTCATGTACCTGATGGCTGGAGAGTTGAAGATGTACATTTTCTTAATAATTTCCTATTAAAAACGATTAACCATAAAGAATAAAACACAAAACTGAACACAATCTGTTGTCTGTTGGTTTGACTTTAAATGCATTTTTCTCTGCTGTTGTAGATTTATGATGTAGCAGCAATGCCAGGTAAGTTTCATCTTCATGTTTCTATGTTTTTCCTATTTACAAAGGCTGATGATTGAATAGATGATTCATTCAATTGATTTGAAAGTTTGAATGTATAAAACAGAGGAAATGTGCAAGTGTATATGTGTGAATATCATATCTTTTGTGAGGAAGTAAGTTATGTTATATTAGAATACATTTAGATAAATTCCTTATTGATTGAGCTGTCTAATTGGTGTGTCTGTCGTTCAGATTATGATCCCCTCCCTCACATCCCGGTGGTGGAGATGGTGTCAGAGGACGAGGTGTCAGAGGTAGAGACTCCGACCCCTCAGTTCCCTCCCAAGTGAGTACCTCTTACTACACATTCACAGTTAATCAAGCTGAACTTTACACCAACATATACCTAACAGCAGTTGACACATGATAGGTCCCTTTGCCCAAAGTGTCTATACAGACATATGATCTGCTGGACGCCCATCCTGATGGGGTACACACCTTGCTGCACTATCTGAAACAAAGACATACACACACCAGTGCAGGTTGTTAAATGAACCATTAACTTGTAACCTGACCTTTCTCTTTGTCTGCTGCAGTGTGGTGAACTGGATAAAGCAAATAATCCCTCAACCAGTTATACTGCCCCCTGGTGCCGTACCAATGGAACAACAGACCAAGTCCTCCCGCTCCTCTCTGGACAAAAGTACTCACACACCACACAAAGTCTCCATTGCACCAGGGACAGATTTTGATTTTGTTTGAGGGATACATGTTTAAATAGTGTTTCGTCTGTTTCTCTTCCCTGCAGTACTGTCTCCGCCACCTGAATCTCTCAGTGGAATCTCACTGGATACTGATAGTAAAGCCTCAGGGTATGTTTGGATCTCTCACTGTCCTTTTTAATGACAGAGAGTAACTCTTTCTTGCTACAGGATAAAATGACACTTATATGATCTCCATGGCTGTAGGTAGCCCAGAACAGGCCTTTTTCACAGGAGACATTTTGACTTGTCATGGCAGGAAAAGCACAGGTGGAACTAATAATATTAACAATGACTCAATTTCATTAAAATGTCCCAGAGAGCAACACCAGTGAGCCGTCATGCACGATATCAGGACCGTGAACTGGCAAGGTAAATGGAATACAGTCAGGATTAATGCTATTAGTTACACCTGTGAATTTTCTTCTATGACATCTGCTCTGCATAAGGTCTATTGTTTGAGGCCTTTCAGGAGTGTCATGTACAGCAGGCTGCTGCTGGCCATGTACTGACCCTGCATGAGTTATCTCTGCTTTGTCTCCATGATACAGTATCTCTTCAATTTTCAACATATTAAAGCACAGTGTAACTAAAAATATTGGCTCCCTCATGGTCAAAGGCTAAAACATGCCTCAACATAATATTGCCCAGATGAGAATTAACTTGACAGAGGCGGATCCTGTCCTGTATGTCAGAAACCTGAGGCTCAACTTGGCCAGCAGAAACAAACAGAGCTTCAGACATGAGTGTAATAACTGGCTTCATTTGTCATCCATCCATCTGTCATCTTACTACAGTACATGGACAATGTAAATGACTGATTTCACCGATGTGTGATTTATATCATGCCTCGAAAGTGTGTAACAACTTAAGAGCGTACAGTTAATTAGTTTGACTCTCCACAGTGTGGTTGGCTGGTTCGTGTCAGGATTGGGCTTGAAAATACCTCAGCCCGCCATTCAACCCAGAAATGATGACGTAAGTTTTTCCCTTTCTTCCCTTTTAACCTGTGCTTTATCTTTCATCATCTAATTTTTCTATATTCATATTTGTAGCAATTCAACATATAAAAGTGCCATTTCTTTTTTATTTATACTCTCAGGGTACAGCTGAAGTTCTACAAAAAGGTGAGTTGAGGTTTTATTCACTTACGTATACTTTCCTTTAGTTATAGAAAACCCTCTGCTCACCATTTTCTTACCAATACCGGTGTCCTTGAATGCCACAGTTCACAGTTCAATCAAGTGGATCTGCAGTATATCACATATTCTAAGTCACTAGAGAATAATGTCCTCACCTAGCAGAAAACATCTCTTTAACAACATGGGGTGTTGCAAGTTGAGCACTAATGCTGAAGAAAAAAAAACATTTTACCTTTTGCACAGATGTCTTTTTGTCCCTCTCCTTTGGCCCTCACAAAAAAACATTGTATATGTGTTTTCTGTTGAAGCACCCTCTTGTTTTTGCCCCCCTAGTTTTTGAAGAGGTGTTTTGGTCGGACGGTCGGAGCCTAACTCAGTACCTCTTCTCCTTCTGTTTCAGGGGGGAAGGCGCTGCGAGCCCCTTAAACAGCAGGAGGAGACGACTGGGGGACGCTCTGATTCTCACAGACAGACAGACAGACAGACAGATACCAATTGACATATTGTACTGTTGACAGAGATACAGGTGCTGTACAATGAGGACCTCAGTACAGACATTAGGCAGCTGTCAAATACTACAAGAATATAGAGATATATTCAACTCACCTTACTGTATTCAATACAGTTTCATATGAATGTATTACATCTTTGTATATGTGCACAGTTTGAGATACTTTAAAACATGTGTACTGTATTATATTTAGCATAATTAGACGTGTTTTGTCTTCAGAACTATGGATCTTTGTGATTTTGCACATTTTCTGTTTGACACAGAAACATTTAGTGTTTGCCATTCATTTGAAATCGCTTTAGATTTCATGCACAAAGGATTGCAGACAGGACATGTTTCTGTGTCTTTATTATGTTTGAACCAATGGCAATGTATGCTATGCATTCATGTTGCCATTTTCATATCTGGAAAAAGAGCAATAGGAGATAAAGTCATAAATTAACATACAAACATGGTTCTGTCCTTTTCCACTTAACTGACAGAAGTCTGGAAACAATAATTAAATGGCAGCTATGCATATTTAATATTGTGGATAGTATAAATTATATCTATATTTATACTTGACAATTAAAGAAAAGTGTCATAATAGTTTATTTTTCATGTGTAAATCTACTAATTATTGTGCTCAAAGCAAGTTCAGTGTGAGTCTTGACCATGTTACCATACATGTAAGCTTTTCCAAAGGTTTTATTGAGGTTGCACAACACAAACATAACAAGTACTGCATGCAGTGTAAGGTCTGCTTTGATCCACTTGATCTATGTCTACGGCCTTGAACTGTGAAATGTGGCATGCTGTTGTTGTTTCAGCGGGTTTGACTTGATTTGAGAGAACCATATTTTGACTGTCATGCAGAGAAGGTAGTAAAACATATCAATAAGGTAACATGCTGTGATGCAAGGATACTGAAGGAATAATAAAGATTCAGTGTGTGAAATGATTCATGTGGTGGTTTTGTCTGACAGCATCTCTCCACAGCACCTTCCTCACCAGCTCACAGTGAATTAAACACAGATAGCTGTAGTCTACATTTTGCTTGTCACACAAACATCTCTCACAATCTTTCAAGTAACATTGCCTCAAAAATCCCCTTCCACTTCCTGGAGGTAGAATCATTAAGATCTTTTACATAGGTAAACGTAGCAAAACCAGCATAATCTAAAAGTTCTCATTTACAAGTAAAATTCTTGCATTCAAAATTTCATTCAAGTAAAAGTATCAAAAGTAAAACCAGTCAATCAGAACTGTGAGTGATTTATTATACATTAAATTATTATTACAATGCATGAATTTGTAAGAAGCATTACACTGTTGTAGCTGATCAAAGAGGACCTAATTTTAACTTCTGCATACACTGTTTGATAGTTTAATATATAACAATGCATCATATTTTATAACATGGGCAAATGTTTTATATGTAAAATATTAATTGGCATCTAATTATAACTGTCAAATAAATATAGTGGAGCAAAAAAGCGTTTCTCTCTGAAATGCAGATGTATAAAGTAGCAGAAAATTAAAATAAAGTACAAGTACCTCAGAACTGCACTTACTGTAAGTAGGCTACATCACTAGCCTACTTACACCACCACCATGTTTGATCATGCCACCATAGTTGAATTAAATCCACATAGGCCCATGTCAACCTGACCTCTTACAAAAAATGACCCTTGTCACCCTCTCGTAGCTTCATCCAAACTCAAACCTGACATGGTACTAGAAGACGTGGAGTCAGACAACGAGGGGCAGCAGAAATGTGACTATCAGTCCGAAGCACCATCCACGTCTTGGGCTCCACCGTCACCTGCAGCACACCAGCAACAGGAAGTGACACAGCAGACACAGACCAATTCACTGCAAGTAGCATCCATGCAGTCTCAAGAACCAGTAACATTAGAGAGCACGACAAAAATATCTCAGGAAGATGCTGAGACCCAGACGGGCCGCTGGACGCCGTTTATTGAAAGCATCAAGAGGGAGGCTGAAGACGTGGCTTTGGCCACCATGGAGGAACGGTAATGGTGCTTGAGATTCTCAGACCTGCAGCCTTAACGATTTTTTATCAAATAATAATCAAATTAATCACAGGTTAATTAAGAGTTAAGTGAAAATTAATTAAGAGTTTACTGAATGGATATGAATAAATAAGTCTATAGTAGTACTGACTCTGATCAATAGCTTCTCCAGTTGCCATGGAGCCAAACTGAGCTTGATGCTTTCCAGTTCAAAATGCTTAAATGGGATTTTTAAATCCTCTGTCCTTATATTTAAGATATGCAAAAGATCTGACATCTCTTGTCATCATCAATTACATCCATGCAAGTTCTCTTAAAGAATAAAGAGAATAAACGTCAGTGTTTGTACAACCTGTTGCTTGTTGTTTCAGCCTCTCTGCAAAGGATTTTCTTCCTATATGTCCTCATAGTTTCCATCTAGTAGGTTCAGGTCGAAAAATACTGAAGCTTCCCTTCAAGTGGCTGAAGCAATTGCCAGATATGTAATACACACATTGACAAGGCTCAACCAAACTGGTTTAGAGCATCTGAAGTTTCAGAAATCAGAAAAATTATATCATATGCATCATATCATATCAGTGCACCCTGCATCTCTCCAGCCTGCTGCAGGAGCGTCTGGAGATGGCACGTATGGCTGAGGAGGTGGCCAGGCAGACAGCTGAGATGGCCATTAGACAGATGGCCATTGAGGGACAGTCCCTCAAACTCTCACTGGGGAGTCAAGAACTGCTGGAGGAGCCTGAAGAAGAGTAAGATGTTGTGCTTGAGAGCTGTGTGACAGAGACTTAGAGGGAGCAAGTGTACATGTGTGGCAATGTGTTGGCAATGGGAGCATCCTTGTGAAGTGTGTGACTCTGTGTGTTCACTATGAGCAGGCTGCCGGTGTCACAAGAGGAGAGCGAGGTGGAGTTCAGCAAAGTCACAGGGTAAGAACACAAATATGGAGGCTTCTCAGTTCTTAACTTCCTTTAAATCTGTTGTAGGACCCTCAACCCACTTACCTAGAATCATAACAAATCATCCTCTCCCTTAAGACCAGCTGTAGATGCACTTGTGCTGTGTCTATTAGATAAGAGTGTTTATAGCATTGATTTTTATAAAGCCCTTACATACCTGCAGTCCACACATACACACACACACACGCATGCACACAGGTGTTTTCACTCATGCTGTCTGACCTCTCCTCTGGACTGTGTGGGAAGGTGCACTCTGGGCCCTTCTGTGAGGACAAGACAAATTACTCTGTTATCGTTTTGTGACATTTGTGGCACAGCTCCAACTAGGCCCAGTTTGCACCTCTGATGTAATACCATACATTCCAGTCACAGAGCTGAGCATCTGTTTCACTACAAAAGAAATAAACAGCAATCTTTGAAAAACACACAAGGTCATTGAACAAAACTTACTGCTGCTCTGAAAATATTTCCAGAATCCTAAAAGTCTCCTCTGCAGGATGAAAAAATGTTGTTTGCTGCAAACTGTTTACTGATAAAAAAAGACTTTTAAACCATTTGCAAAGTTTGCAAACACTGTACACAATTGTATTACTTTTTTTATTATCAGTCACATTTGTCTATATTAATACTACTAGTTTCTATTATTCTATATTTTCATACAAAATGTTATCACTAATATTTTTTTTGTCATTACCAGCAACCAGGATAGGAAATACAGTCACAATTTGTGACATGGATTTGACATGGAAAAAAAATGCAGTAGCCAGAATATTTTTCAGAGTCTCAGAGAAGAGTCTTTGAATTTTCTGGAAATATTCAGATCAGCACAACTTTTGTCTTCAGGAGCTTCAGGGAAATAAATGTTTAGCCCTGTGAGCCCTGTCAAATGCAAAGGTAATACACGAGGGGCACATCCTGGGACTAAGCTCCACCCAGCCTTAATCTGATCAACCAGGGTTATTGAATTGTGTGTGTGTGTGTGTGTGTGTGTGTGTGTGTGTGTGTGTGTGTGTGTGTGTGTGTGTGTGTGTGTGTGTGTGTGTGTGTGTGTGTGTGTGTGTGGTCACCGTCTCCAGCAGCGAGAACTCATGTTGTTCCAGTTCCCAGCTCCTTCATTTGGCTGTCAGGTCTTGCTCTAAATCCCGTGGGCTCTCATTATGTGATCTCTGCGCGCAGCATCACACTACCGTGCCATAGCAACCACAGCTTCCCTTGGCAACAGCCCCCCCTATCCACCCCCACCCCCCTCTCAACGGTTCCCCTGGTAACCGCGCGCACCTGCTGCTGCTGCTGCTGTCTCACATCTGAAGACACAGGAAAAATGATGATGGATGGAGACGCCATGGGATATTTTCCCAGTTGTTTTTCTAAAATTTCAAAGATCTCCTGATCTGGTTTGGATCTGGATCTGGACCCCGCAGTCGAGTTCGTCTCATTTGTCTCGATGCTCATGGACGTTTTCTGAACCAATACGCATGCGAACATTGACAGAGAAAGTGAGTATCGTGTGAAATCGTCGTGGTTAGGTAATGGACTAATACATACATATTCTATGAAATGAATAAGTTTGACCTATTACTTACTTACTTTATTACTGTCCTTATGTAAACAGATAGTTTGATAAACTTGCCTGTTAACAGGTGGTTACCAAGTCACTCATTTTATGTTAACAACAGAGAGAAATACTTAAAGTCAGCCTCCACTCAAAAATATGTTTTTCTCCTTGTTTTTTAGCTGGATGTTTGAGCTTCATTGTACAGACTGACGTATATGCGTATATTCATCTACTGAAAGTGGAAAGTTTCTCTGTGCTCATTGAAAATCTGATTTTAAAGGGTGGGCCTATGAGCAGGATTTGCGACATCAAAACTAGTTTTGAAGCCAATGCTGGTCCAATATTCAACTTACACAAGTGTGATGTGGAAACTTCAGTCTTTGAGTCTCCAGTGCATAAACACTGCGAATGGACTTTACAGTGAAGTAGGAGACATCTTGTGTCCAGCAGTTCAACTTTTGAAATTAAATAAATTTGCATATTCATAATGAGGGAGAAGGAGTAAATGTCATTTTAAGGATTTTTAAGGAGGTAATTGAACTTTTTTTGTGTATCAGATATAAATTATTGAACTGGCTAAAATTGGGCAAAGGTAATGATGCCACATTTTCCAGCATCAAGTGAAAAAGTGTGACAGTTTCATGTGGTTTGTTTTTTGTAGTTCAGTGAGATATTTTTGTAGCTTATTCACTTAGGAATATGTGAGGAGAGAGCCTTTTAAACTACCCAGACACACATTTCATATCATAGAAATAACCATAAATTCAGTCTAGAAAACGTCAATGTTTCCACATTTCCACATAGAGTAAACCACTGTAATATGTTGTACTTTAATGTCCTTCAGATTTAAGCTTAACCTGTACAAACAGAGCCAAATCATCATTTATAATATGTGCAAACATGATTTGATGAACCTACATAGACACTAATGTAATATGACTGACCAGCTCAAAAAGGTGTTAGCAGATGACATCATCAGGTCAAGTTTTGAAACTGCTTTGATTTCCTGTTTAGGAAAATGACCGACTGTGCTTGTAGATATTGACTTTACTCACTAAAATTGCTGGAAGAGTACAATGTAAAGTCTGTTTTAGCATAGGTATTTCCTAGATATACCAGAATATCCATTCTAATTGTAGTACCCTTTTAATTATACTAAATACAACCCACAGTCAACCAATGGATCAAGTTGTGTGCCACCTGAACAGTGTGTTAAATGTGCCCCCCCTTTACACTGCCAGCCAGCTTGATACATGACTTATTCAATTATTTTAACCCTTGTCTTGTCCTGCAGAAAAGAGGAGAGCGTTTCTGAGGAGGAACAGAAGGAAGAGACTGAGGAACCCACCGTTAGCGAACCAGGTAGAGAGCAATTTATCCAGACAGAATCCAGACAACCACCACTATACATACTGCAGTCCCTTTAGCTTATTCACCATAATATATTCTTGTAACATCTGTGACATCAACACCCTTCTAAAATAATTTATACAAATGCTTAAATCTCATTAAATCTAAAATAAAAATATCTAGAGCCACAGGAGGAAGCAGAGCCACGGCAGACATCCCCTTCTCCACCTCCAAGTCCTGAACCAGTGAAGACCTCTGAGCCGGATCCAGAGTCGGAGCCAGAGTCGGAGCCGGAGCCGGAGCCAGAGCCAGAGCCAGAGTCAGAGTCGGAGCCGGAGCCAGAGGAGGTGGACCCCGAACAACAACCAGAGACCCAGGAAGCCAAATCCGAAGCTGAGCCTGTAACTCAGCAGCCACAGAAAGCAAAGGAAGACAGTCAAGGCGCCAACAGTGACAAGACTGGTGAAAAAGTAATGTACACAGGAATTAACATGTACAAAGATTAATGTTTCACCTTATGTAATACATGTGACCTGACCTGGTTAATTTAACCTCCTGCATTGCCTGACCTTATTCATAAATATAAATGCTGTAATATCTCTTTATAATTAATTTTCTCAGAGCTTCTCTCTGTCTTTCACCAGTCCACATATGTTACATCTGTCCCCTATCTGGTGCTCATCATCACCACCCTGCCATTCATTCATTTGCTTTGTGTGTTGTGTAGGAGGAGGAAGCTACTGGGGAGGACTGTGGTGGTACGTATTATTCACTTACAGGACCAGTCAAAAGTTTAGACACGCCTTCCCATACACTTGAATGAGAAAGTGTGTCCACACTTTTGACTGTATTTTGCCTCTTTTTTCAATAAGATCTTTCTTATTTCAGATTCTACGTATGACTGTGGTTTGAGCTGTTGTACTAGTTAATTAGCCATTTCATTGCTTCATGCCTGACTGACTGGTTGTCTTGTATTGAACTCACAAAGTGCTTAATTTACTGTTGTTTTACATGCTTGTTTACATACAGACAACCACCCTTATGTTCACTTTCATTACTATACCTCTATGTCTGTTGCAGTACCTGTCTGACAGATTGTTACTGTACATGTCGCCTGGTGACTGTATGATGGTTATCTATCCTCTCGTCTAGAAGCAGTTTGGCATTATTATTCTGACAGACTACATTGCTGTTTGACTATCTATTGTACCCATATCCCACCTTGCTTATATTCTGCCTGACTGTATATCACCTGTCTGTATGCCACCTGTCTCCTCTGTAGCTCCAGTCAGCTGTGATGCATTTAAGAGCTGCCTGATGCGCATTCCTCACACCTCCGAGTGCCTCGGAAACATCAACGCGTTCTTCAAAGAGAACGGCATCTCCCCTCCCAAATTACCCTCCATGCCTAAGCTACCCACCCAGCTCTCTGACGTTACCAAGCACATACCCTCCCTACCACCTGAACTACGCCAAGAGCTCTCTAATATCAGACTCACGCAGGTTCCCCGAAATATTGCCCAGACTCTGACTGAGCTTTTGCCCAGAGGCTCTGACGGTTCAGTCAGCCCGAGCCTGTCCAGCCTCTCTCAGAGCTTTTCAAACATCCCGCAGAAGCTCTCCCAGTTTCCCAGCCGAACGCAGCAGTACTTCCTCAACGTCCAGAACCGCCTCAACAGCCTTATGCCTCAAGATGCCTAAGAAACAACAACAACAGCAAAAACAGAAGCAAGACAAGAATCAGCAAGACTTAGAACTCAACCAGCTTGTCCGACACTCCCCTCTCCCTCCTCCTCACCATCCTCAGCTCCGGTCCCGCTCCCCGTCTCCATCCTCCCCCAATGGTAGCACCCTCGAGTTACCCAATGTGCCGTCCTACCCTCGCCTACCACCAATTGTCAGCCCCCCATCTAAGCAGCTCAACTCCCCATCCCGCCAGCTTTCGGGTCTCTCTAATCCGGCGTTCTTCATTGAAGATGACTCAGACATTTCAGCAATAAGACCTGCAGGTGATTTTGCAGCAGTGGAAAGTTAATTGTCCTCCATCATTTAATAGAGTCGTTGTACATACCTGAACTCAGTCGTAATGTAGAAACAGTTGTCTCATGATATGTGGAATTAGAATAAACTAGCTCTAAAATTATATGAACAGATGATTGACACTAAACTTTATGTAAAAATAATAGATGAAGAAATTTGCAAGGAGTAAATAATTAAGTGAGTTCAGATGCCATTGCAAATGTGCTGACCGTGTGTTCAGAGTATGAACACGCTGATGATGGCTGTTTTGTGTTGTGGTAGTGGATTTTTGTATGTTTTTGTGTTACCTCATTCTTTTGTGTCTCAGATAAACTAGTTAGTTTGTTCAGTTGAGATTTGAAGCTATGCAGGTAAGAAATGGTAATAGTTATGGATAAAAAAGGAATACATGCACATTCTCAAATTGTACTACAGAGCCTCTGAAGCCCCAATAAATAATAAAATATCTATTAAATCAACCAGGAGCCTTTTTAACAAAAGACATTTTTTAAAATACTGACTCTTTTAAAATATTGACATTAGAGTTTATAACAAACCATCCATGATGCTCAAGAGGAAGCAGCATACAGACTGTTGACACATTTTGTCAGATTAGCAAGACTGAATGGCTTGCCAGATGAGTAAACCAGTCCTCTCAGCTATAAGGTCACTCTTATACATGGCCTAATTCTTGCATTAACCCAATGTAGGTCCTGGTAATTCCCCTGTTGCGCTGTCCTGCCCTGCCTCTGCTTGTGTTTGTGACCTGCTTTGCCCCTTGCAGAACATTAAAGGTGCAATAAATCTCATTCAGCCTCACTGGATGTCAGAAAACAACTATTTGCTATGTAAGGATATAGTGGAGTAATGGCGACCTGAGCAGTGAATGAAGTCACACTCCCTCTGTGTGTGTTTTTATCTGAGCTTCTGTGTACTTTGTTTTGGTCCCTCCGTGTCCTCCACGTCTGTTTCCAAGATGGCGGCCACATCACAAACTTTCTCAAATTACAGCTAAACAGTACACTGAAATATGTTTCTGAAAACATTTGAGGCGAAAAATGGGCAATGCACAGAGTCTTGATCTGTATTTGATCAGCACTGCCTAGTTTGACAGTTTGGCAGATCTGACTTTCGTGAGTTGTCGGCTTTCTTTTTTTTTCCCAACTCTGAGTAAACAACACACGTTTGTTTTGGTCTGAGATGTTGGTGCTATAGTGTGACATCTAGTGGCTGAATGTCGTATATTGCAACTTTAAGCATGAGTGTGTTGTGATGTCTCATCATTTCAAGTTTACTTATAGTTACCTTGGTTATATTTGTCCCAATTTCATATTATTTGTGATGCTCTTCAAGAAATATTTTGTGCCTGCCAACCTCTACAGAGAGCTCAAGCCTCAGCCTCCGTCCAGCCGTCAATGTAGAGGATGTCGACTCAGACAATGAGAGAGCAGGGGAAGGAGGAGCAGAAGGAGGAGGAGGAGGAGGAGGAGGGGAGGAGGAACAAAGTACAATCCCCCAAATCCTTACCCCCCAGGACCCCAAACTAACAACCCTCACTGTCCCTGTGACCCCTACAGGAGGTCGTCAGAGGTGAGTAATAGCAGCACAGGCCCCAAATTACATACAGTCATTTACAGAATACGAAACACTTTACTTGTTAAATATGTAAACACACAACACTGCGTGAATTTGTATGCTGTCAAATGCATCTCTGTTGGTACATCATAAACAGGCTAATATATAGCACATTCAAATCATTTTGACAGGTTTTGGACTGTAGACGTGATGCAGACCCACAGTTTATCTGGGAGTGCCCTAAAATATGTTTAATCTTTTTTCTCTCCCCTCATGCTTTGTATCTACAGTAAAGGAGACAAAGAGTAAGGACACTGCATGGATTGTCTGAGTTGTAGTTGTCTCTGTTGTGCTGCGGTGTGCTTTTCATTTTCTTTCAACAGTGATTATCCCTTTTCTCCGGTGAAACTATGATAGGTATATGCGACATGTGCATAGCTTATATGCATTCATGGTAAAACATTTCATAACACAGAAATTGAAAGTAGAATAACTGGGATATAATTTGTCAAGGTACTAGCTCCTCTGTTGCAAGTAAAGCATTTTGATCCAAAATTAAATATTTATAGCTGACAAAGTCTAATTGCAATTACAAAACATTTGCTCATAAAATGTTAAGAATTTCAGTGACAGAATGTTATTAATTAATCAGCATTTATCATTATAATTTTTTGAATGAAACACCTTTTCCCTCTGTTTGGTGCTGTTTGAAATGGCCTCTACTACATCTTGCTGCTGTACACTCTCTCCAGGGTTGATGGAGGCATCATGGTCGTCTATTGCAGTGTCCTGCAGAAACCACCATGTGTATACAGTAAAAGAGAGATTTTTTCTTTTCAATGAAGTCCCAAGGTTATGAAATCTTTTATGCACATAAAGGAAAATAAGCCAGTATGACACACACAAACCAGCACATGGGGTTTTTGCAGGATGCACACAGTTTGTTATTTGGATCATTTGGAAAGACGTTGAGTGTTTCTTGTCTTGTGTTGTTTTGTTGTAATGTGTCCTGTGATTGTAATTGTGCACTAAAATGTGAGGGTTCTGTTCACTGTGGCATGATCCTTTGGTGCTTGTGGCTTCTGTATGGATGTTGGCATTATGAAAGTCAATAAACAGATGCATGATTCTCTCTCTCTCTTGGATTAACATTATGCTTTTCCTGACACACACACACACACACACACACACACACACACACACACACACACACACACACACAACCCCTCCCCTCCTCCCCCTCTCCCTGTCCCTCTCCCTTAAACACACACACAAACACACACTTCTAACCCTGGTCTGAACATCCATGACAGTAGTGGAAGGAATCGTAGGACTATCTGGACAAAGATGTAAGATATCCAACCCTTACTAAATATTATGTCATCTAGTGTTCATCTGTCTCTTCATCCACACATTGTGCCATGGGTTGATATTCCAACCATCACCTGTATGGCTAGTCTTCACTCACTCACTAACCACTCATTAACCAGATCACATAGGATTTTAGTTTGAGCATCTGTGTCCGGCCATCCTAGACATCTCATTGAAACAGGCATTATAGTTTCATTTGCAAAAACAAAAAAAACCCCAAAACAAAACAAAAAAAACCCCAATAATCTAACTAATGCAGAATATCTCAAACCAATCTTGAACCAGTGATGTGTCTACTTAACTTAAACAGTAGGAGGCTGCAGTCTCAAAGTGAGGATGATGATGATGAAGCAAGCATCCCTGTCAGAGCCTGGCCCAGCCAGTCTAGCCTCCACAACACAGATGACGTGTGAGTACTGCACACACCCATACACACACCAAATGATGGATGTTCACAATGATAAAAAATACATGATTTAATATTATTTCTGCCTTTATTTCCAAGTTTGAGAGAACGTCCAGCATCTTCAGCCAGTCAGACCAGCACAGTGGTCAATGAGCGTCTGCAGGAGCTGGTCAGGATGTTTAAAGAGAGAACAGAGAAGGCCAAGGAGAAACTCATAGACCCTGACAGCTCTGATGAAGACAGCGTCATCCACTGTGAGTGAGAGACCCTCTCTATCTCCCACACACTGTCACTGAGATGACTTCTCAAAATGAATGACAAGTGACACAAGACAAAAATATACAAGCAGATTATGCTGTTGGGATAGTAGCAGCTGTTATAGTACATTTTATTTCCAGGTTAAAAGAGTCAGCCTTGTCCAGCCGGGAAAACGCACACTCCTTAAAGTCATACCCACTCCTCGGACTGTCCTATATTTACACAAAAAGCTTAATGAGTAACCTGAAACTGCCCACTAACAGTCACACACAGGTGAGTTGAAGCAGTAGTAGCTTCCCTCAGTTTCCACCCCTCCTTTATCCCCAAAGTTGTACAACCAGCATCCCTCATTTATCCCTTCAGTGTGTGCTGTGATCCCACAAAAACAACTCAGCATCATTTAGATGGAGATAATCTTGAGTTAAAAATCTTTTGACAAGCCTGTTTGCAGCTAAGTATCCTTCATAATATGGTAGCTTTAGTTGTAGAGAAGATATATAATGTGTGCATTTAACTCTACTTAGACATAAGCACAGAACAGATTATACAGTGGAAAAAGAGAAGTATAGTGTGCACAAAGTTGGACAAAGTTCGTTGAAGTTTGTTTTAATGAATAACAGAGGTTGTAAAATTTAGTGTGTGCACTACTTCTCTTTTTCCACATGTATTAGTCTTGCCTACATTCAGTCTGCCATAACTGTCAGTCAGTAAGTAGTCAGCTACTGTAGTGTAGAAAGCACTTGTAGTTCTCTATTTGCATTTCCTATCAGAGAATCATACTTTTTATCAGAAGGGTTTGGTTTATACCCTACTAATGAAAAGTAAGGCTGTGCTGAGGTTCTCAGCACATTCCTTGTACAAGTAACATTTTTTTTGGTAGAAATCAACCAGGATTGCTGTTTTTGACTACTATAAAGGAACGCCTGCAAATTAAATTATTTGTGGCTCAAACAAGCCCTTAAAACGAGCATCAAACAGCACTACATCAATCACTGCAAGCACAAACTACATCATTCATCTATAAGACTAATCTACCAAGACTCGCACCTTTGTGCTTTTTATAACTGTGAACCTTGCATCCTATCTTTCATCAGCTCCTCCTCAGGCACCTGCTCCTGGAGCTCAGCCAATGGATGGGCAAGAGAAGGAGGCACAGGCAGGTCCATCAGGAAGAGCAGGAGGATTAGACGGAGGGGAAGAGAGTGAGGCAGAGGAGAAGTCTAGCCGCTGCTGCAAGGTGAAAGTTCCTCGGTGGATAAGAGCCTGTATGCACTACCGCTTCCCTGCCAGCATCGACCCTTTCACCAGTGAGAACCCAGCCGATTACGCCGCCGCTGCCACCTACAGCACTGTACTGTACAGTAGAATCTTCTTTACTCAAGCTGTTTGGAAATGAATCAAGTTTGAGAGAACAAAAACAAAGCAATACAATTGGATGCAAAGACACAGTTATGTTTAAAAGGAGGAAAAATAAAGATCATCCAGAAACATCCAGAGTGATGGTTTAGTGATGTGAGGTTTGAGTAAAGGTGAATCTACTGTACTATCTTGTTACTATCACAAACACCTATCTCCTAATCGCCTGTCATTTACCCTTTTCTCTTCCCTTACTTTCACATTCATAAGGACTTTGTGAGCCAGTCCATTTTCTGTCGTTACCATGCTTCCTCCTGTAGCACAGAACCAAGCTTCAAATCATGCAAATTATGCTTGAGAGATTTGTCAGGCTTCTCTCCCAAACAATCTGTATTTGACAGTGTATGATGGTAGTAGGCGCTTGCTTAGTGACTACTGCTCATTTGCTACTTTTGACATTAACTGACAACACTAGTGTGTAGAGTTAACAAGTTAACACTGAATGATTCCAGTCGCTCTTGACTTTCACTTTGCACTCCTGTCAAATCTCACTTCTTCTCCCTTCATCCTCTACACCTGTCTCTCTTTCCCCAGACCTAATGTATGTGCTGTGGATGTTTTTGGTCTCTTTGGCGTGGAACTGGAACGCATGGTTCATCCCAGTACGCTGGGCCTTCCCCTACCAGACTCCTGACAATATTTATTACTGGCTGCTGACTGACTACCTGTGTGACCTTATTTACATCCTGGACCTGACCATCTTCCAGCCGCGCCTGCAGTTTGTCCGCGGGGGGGACATAGTGGTGAGTGGGACATTGGAAGCTGTTACTGTAACTGAGCACCATCGAAAGATAGAAATCTGGAATTACAGAAAAGTCTCAGTCTCACAGTCGCTGCTTGTAATACTGAACTCAGTTTCATCCCTACAACAGTTTCACAACACACTGAGGAAAAGAAATCTCTGTGTTAATCAACAGTCAATGTTGATTTTTACTATATATTAAGCCTATGATTTGCCCTTATGTAAAATGACTTGAGAGCTGGAAAATAGTGAGCTGAAATATGAAAAAAATATTAAATTAAGAACAAAGGAATCAACATATAAGGATTGTTGTTCATATCCGCACTTGTTTTGTTCTCATTGCAGTGTGACAAAAAAGAGATGAGAAAGAATTACATGAAAACCAAACGCTTCAAAGTGAGTAATCAGAGTTGATTGAAAGTCTGTTTTATAAGATATTTTGCTTTTCTGTGCTTCAGCAAATCAAATCAATCAAACAACAAGCAATCCATCACTCAGAGTGAGGTTTTACCTTCCTATGTTTCAGTTTGATGTAGCCAGTCTTGTTCCCCTGGAGTTCTTCTATTTCAAAACTGGCATCAACCCTATGCTCCGCTTACCCAGGCTGCTGAAGGTGAGGCTCTCTCATAACATTTTAAACCATTTAAAACCTGTTAAGAAAACCAACAACTATCATAGTAGGGATACCTGGACTTTTTCAGAAATATTGGGGGTTAAATTTACTGAGCCACACACAACCACATGATACTGACAATATTAAATACAATATCAGTAAGTGTAGTAAAATTTTATTTCCAAAGCTCTGTATCCATTTAGGCCATTTAGGTATCATTTTTTAAAAAAATGTTGGATATCCTTATGTAAACCCAAACTCTACAAATATCGCTGTGTTCTCTATCAATTCCTCTCCAGATCAACTCCTTCTTCGAGTTCAACGAGCGTCTAGAGGCCATCTTGACCAAAGCCTACATCTACAGGTCAGCCAAAAACTGATGGTATCTTACTGTGTTGGCTACTGTCTGTCCTGCTCTTACTCCTCATTACACACTGGTACAATCCTGGCAGAACCCTTTAACCCCTATCTTCTGTAAACAGCATCAAGAGACAGAGAATGCCACACGGTTGAACAAATACCTGGTTTTAAGTGATCACTTTATTCAGATGTATTGCTCTGTCACTCTCTGTCACTCAGGGTGATCCGTACCACCACCTACCTGCTTTACTGTCTCCACTGTAATGCCTGTCTCTACTACTGGGGCTCTGCCTTCATAGGACTGGGGTCCACCAAGTGGGTGTACAATGGCAAGGGCAACAGGTTGGTGGGATAAACACATACACACACACACATACAATTGTTTTGACCTAAACATCCTGCTCTGTGATATTTAACTGTGATATGAATTTATTTAGTATAACCTTTCATGGGTCATACAAACCATCTTCTGTACATCTTCTTTGCTCATTTCTTTTTGCATCTTTTGACTTTATTTACCTTCTTTTTCTGTCTTCATCCAATGCCTGCCATCCTCCTCTCTGCCCAGTTACATCCGTTGTTACTACTTTGCGGTGAAGACCCTGATCACCATTGGGGGTCTACCAGATCCCACCACCCTGTTTGAGATAGTCTTCCAACTCATCAACTACTTTGTTGGAGTCTTTGCCTTCTCTATCATGATTGGGCAGGTGGGTGTAGAAATATAATGGAGACTTTACCTTATACGTTGGAATTAATTCACCATTCAAGAGTCTAGTGTCTTCAAGCAGCAAGGACACTAATATTTCATAGATCTTCTGTCTTTTGATTGGCTAAATTTGCTCATTTGTCTCTTAGATGCGAGATGTTGTAGGGGCAGCCACAGCAGGTCAGACTTACTACCGCACCTGTGTGGACAACACTATTAAATATATGTCCTCATATCACATCCCCAAAGATGTCCAGAACCGTGTCAAAACGTGGTACAACTACACTTGGCAATCACAAGGCATGCTGGGTAAGAGGAGCATAATGTGTGTTGTTTATATATATTGTATATACTATGCATCTGAGCTTTTAGTTATAGTTAAATTCTTACCTTCTGCCATCCAGATGAGCAGGAGCTGCTGACTCAGTTACCAGATAAGATGCGTCTAGACATTGCTATAGACGTCAATTACTCCATCGTCAGCAAAGTCCCTCTTTTCCAGGTAGGGATCCTTTAATAAAAACATGAAAAGAATAACACAGTATATGTAATATAGTCTTCTAAAACGTATAATCTCATCTGAATGCAGTACCCAGTTGTGGTATACAGCTAGTGTACTTATGGAGATTAACCAGACATCAACAGAAACCATAGTTTTAGGAACACTTTTCTCTTTTTTTTGTCCCTCCTCTTGACAGGGTTGTGACAGACAGATGATCTTTGACATGCTAAAAAGCCTACGCTCTGTTGTCTACCTGCCAGGAGACTATGTCTGCAAAAAGGTACATACTGTATCCACACTCGTCTGTGTTTTGTTTGTAAAAGAGAACTGCATAGAGAAACTTGTGTGTGTTGTGGTGTTTGCTCAGGGTGAGGTTGGTCGGGAGATGTATATCATAAAGGCGGGGGAGGTGCAGGTGGTTGGAGGACCGGATGGAAAGACGGTTTTCGTCACTCTCAGAGCAGGTTCAGTCTTTGGAGAGATCAGGTAAAGATGTTTTAAAAATGCTTAAAAACTAAATTACATATTTTTCACAATTGAATAGAATTTCTTAACCCAGAGACACACTTAAAAAAGCTACACAAAAATCTGTGTAATTTTCAAACTTCAAAGTTTCTTGTGCTTTTGCATGAAATTACAAAAAATCTGATCTCATTTCTCCCCCTGAAATTGAAATTTTAACCATTTTCAACCAAAGGATCCATCTCCTTTCTCTGATTGGCAGTTTGCTCTCAGTTGGCGGCGGTAACAGACGCACAGCGAATGTGATTGCTCATGGCTTTGCCAATCTCTTCATCCTGGACAAGAAAGACCTGAATGAGATCCTAGTCCACTACCCTGAGTCCAAGAAACTGCTCCGCAAGAAGGCCAGGTTAAACAAACACACGACCACAATTACTCTAGTGATCATTTATTCTCTTTGCTCTGTATGCTATCTGTCCTGTTGGGCTGCCTCCGACCTAAGATTTTCCTAGTCGACTAGTAGTCGTTACTTCAAGCCATCAGTCAACTAGTCATCACACGTTTATGATATGCATTTCATTATTTAAATATATATTTTTTGGGGTATCAGAAAATGGTTTTAGTTCCAGGGCTGAGAAAAATGTTATGAGTGACATTAACACTGTTCTACATTACAGAGAAATACAAAACCGTAATGATGAGCCTCTAAAATAGCCCTTCTGGCATTAGTGCTCTATGACTTGGAGAACAGCTGTGTCTGCTTGGATGTGATCACTATAGCGTTTTTAATTCTCATAAAAGTGCTCTCACCCACAGAAAAATGCTCACCAAGGGAAAGAAACCTGAGCCCAAAGAAGAGGCTAAGGAACAACCCCTGTTTCAGGCGGCTCCTGTCAAGCAAGAGACCCCCAAACTGCTGAGAGCGGCCCTGGAGATGAAAGAGAGATCCTCTGGACTTAAAGGAGGTCTAGCTAAAGTCAAACAGAAGACCAACAAGTCCAGTATCTCATTGCAGGTAAACTTACACAAAACCTGAGAAAACAAAAGTGTGTGAGTGAAAACAAAGAGGGTTATACATCTCCTCTCCTCTCCTCTAGCCATCCATCTCCTCCCTCCCTCCTCCATCTCCTGCCTCCAGCTCCGCACCTGACAGAGAAGAGGACACGCCATCACCCATCTCAGCCAGCTCCACTATGTTTCGCTCCGCTTCCCGTTGCCGCAACAACAACAACAACTCTGCGATGCCTCACTCTGCATCACAATGCCACAGCGACACAGACGAAATGCTTGCCGTGGATCAAAGGGAGGAGGATGACAGTGAAGAGGAGGAGAAAGAGGGTGGGAAGAAGAAAGAAAAGAAGTTGTGATGATTCTTGAAATGTCAAGGCAAGGAGAGTGGGTGGAGAAAATAGGGAGTAAAGAAAGAGGGGTGAGGAAATAAACTTTGAGGACTTGTGTCTCTGCACTTGAATGTGGAAAAGAGGGAGATAAAAAGAGGAAGAAATGAGGCATAAAGAGAAAAAAATGGCAGTGTGAGGACTGGATGATAATTCCTAAGAGGGGAGGCAGATAAATTAGAGTAAACAATATGGAATAAAGAAACAGCAGAGGAATAAACCATGCTGAGTCTATCTGCTAAAAAAGAACAGAATGATGGAATAAAAGACAAAGGAGGTTTTGTAAATGAACATGTACAAAAATGTCCTATTGTTAGCCTGATCACCTAAATTTGTGTGGGACAGCTTACAGTAATTGCAAAATATCAAAGTAGTACTGTATTCCATTCTGACCCATGATGCATTTACCCATTTTTCACATTACAGCCTTAAAGATCACTATGGAAGGTATGCCATGCAGTTGCAATTTACCGATGAACTCTGAAAGCTGCAGGAAGTCATCTTTTGTGTCAAATATGATTTACATAACACACACTTTTGCAGGATGAGCCGTATCTTAAATTACAACTACTGCACCTTGTGGGCGTCCATGTTTTCTCCCTGGTTTTTCAAGCATGACTACAGTAAAGTATAGAGGTCATGATTTCATTATCCCACCGCTTTGCATTCTCCTTTTAACCTCAACGCATCTTTATTAATGTCATTATTAGCTCAACTAACATGGGAACAAGCCATTTCTCATCTGGTTACCTCTTCAGGATTTAAATTCACTTTGTTACTGTCTGCTTGAATCTGAACTCAGTATAGCTACTGTATGATGAGTGAATTCGGCATTGGATGGCATAGCTAAGCCATAACAGGTAACTCAGATAAGTAATTTCTACACAACTGAACTTCCTGTCTTTGTCTTGTCTATGTTTTTGCTGTTGTTGAATACTGAATGTTTACAGATTCTTTTGTAAACTTGAAAGTACAGTTTGCCTTACGTTTTTGTCATTTACTTTTGTGTTGTGTTGGTGTGTGTAGCTTGCACTGCTTCTACATGTTTGTCTAAAAAAATTGTATGGACCTAGTAAAGCTGTATTTAAGGTTATACAGTATATGAATATAAACAATATTGTCATCTATGTTGTCATCGTAAGGTGTGTTACAAATATATGTGTGGCAGGTCAATGTTAGGTCATCCAAGGTTACCTGATATAGATTTTTAGTCCATCTTTGACTGTCATAACTTGAAGCATAGCAAGCTTGAACATCATTTAGCCTCTTATTACCTCAACTCTGGGTTTTACATGATAATGCATATATCTCATCTCAAAGCAATCAATATATCACTAATCACTAAACATAAAAATATAGCCATCAATACGTCGACTACCATTGTTTTACACATTTTACAAGTACAGTAAATATATTTATATTCTTTTATGTTTGTTTTGCACAATAATGTAAATACATTTGTTTTTTTGGAATTTAGATTAATCCATTTTCATTTTCTCAGCAATGTAAAATCCCTGTACCGCTCTGCAGTGTCATGACATGTACATTCATTTTAGAAATGCTTAATGTTTAATTTGTGCTGTGATTGTGTTTAACTCAGTATTGATGTGAGAATTGTCTTTTATGTATAGATGATTTAATAATTAATACAGCCACAGAAGATGTGCTCTTTAACCAGCTAACCAAACTGCCAGACAATCTGTAGAAAGAAATGTCAATGTTGTTTCTCCTGTATGTGTGTGTGTGTGTGTGTGTGTGTGTGTGTGTGTGTGTGTGTGTGTGTGTGTGTGTGTGTGGAGTGAGTTGAGAGATGATTGTACATAATGGACTCTAAATAAATGTGTTTGTATAATAATGCCCTTAAACTCAGTTTTGTCACTGATGTAGCCCTGTCTTCTGTGCTTTTTGTTTAAATAAATGACTGTTTTCAGCCTGACTTTTATGTCTGACTAACGATCACTCTTTAGAGTCAGAAACCCTGAGAAAACTTGACAGATTACTTCAACTGCAGAAGAGTAAGACAGAAACCAGGACAGCACATAAACAGGATGCGTGGGTTTGCAGTTAGTGTGTGGCAAATCAGTTGTGATTATAGATACAATGTAGTACATCTAAGTGGTTAACCAGAAAACCACAGTGCAGTTTTCCTCTGTATATAGACTAGGCCAGTGGTTTTCAGTTGGAGTATTGGACATTAAGTTTCCAAAAACTTTGACCTAAAAAACGGTTGTTTTTTAGGTCAAGGTATATGCCAACTAACTGTGTGGTTGGAAAAGCTAGCAAGAAGAAAGACTTCACTTCCCACAATGCTCCGCCCCCCCGCCTCGTGACGTCAGGGAGTGTTTTCCCTGCGACCAGCTGACCAAACTGAAGTCGACGGAAATGTACAGCCTAATGGCACCGTGTAAAGTAGCTTAGTGAGATGACAGCGGGCTACGCGTCTCTCTTCATTGGCCTCCATTGATCTGAAATTGCTTATTTTATTGATGAAGGTGAGACGAGTAACTAGCCATTAGCTTATGTGAAACGTTAAAGCTAGTAAACAAGTCTGCATACAGTGAATGGGTCGCCGATTCACTGGTCATGGTCCACAGTCTTTTATGATGTAACTAAAGGAGAAGCTGAGATGGAAGACAGCGATGGGGAGGACTCTATAGAAACACCTGAGCTGCCTCTGGAGGTGAGTTAAGATAATCTATCGGTCAGAAATAGATACAGTTTGCTTTCTTGTTTACAGAAACGCCCTGCTTCATATTCATACAGTGAGACACATTGTACAGGAGCTGCCAGTCATGATGACTCCACTGCTGGTGGATGAGCAGCTCCTCACTGTCATCTGATCTTGTGTCATGACTCAATGTTATGTTATTCCAGGGCAGCAACTAATGATTATTTTCCTTATCGATTAATCTGCTGATCTTCTCAATTAATCAATTAATGTTTAGCATATAAAATGTCAGATAATAGTAAAAAAAAAATGATTAATCACTTATCAAAATAGTTGCTGATTATTTTTCTGTTGATCAATTAGTCAACTAATCATGCAGCTGTATGTTATCCACTCATATAGTATGCTGTCATTTGAGTGGATTTCTTCCCTTCCAGGATCAATAAACATTAATGTAATATATTACTGTATTTCTATCTCTTGCTGTAGATCATAGTTTACATCCTGAGCTTTCTTCACGCTTCAGACAGAAAGGAAGCCTCTCTTGTCTGCCGCAGCTGGTACAATGCCAGCCAGGACCTGCGCTTTCAGGTAATTTGCTCCAGAGCGGTGGATGTTTACATAATCAATTCTTCATATGGTGTTGACTCACTGTGTGGACTGATTTTAAAAAAGTGAAGGATCTGCATGTGTGTATGTCTGTTGTAGAGCAGAGTTAACCTCTCTGTTTTTTCCTCTTTGAGCAGAAAAATGTCACATTTAGCTTCCCGGCTTCAGCCTCGTCCCTGGAGCTGGTCAGGGGTCTGGGCAGAAGGTCTCGCTGCAACCTGATTATCAGTCAGCTGGATGGATTCAGTGTGTCCAGATCGCTGCTTCTGGAGGTGCGTCATGCTGTTCAAAAACACATCACTGCTCAATTATGTCCCAAACTTTTACATAAGCGGTTAAATCAAGACAGATATTCCTGTTAATTTCTCCAATTGTCCAATCTTCAAAGTGAGAAGTATTAAAATTGAACTTTTCCTCATCATACTAAAGAACATGTGGAACTCCCTCACAGACCCCAGATGTATGTTTAAATACATCCTCGCTCTGTACTAAAGTAGTTATATTTGTTGCTTTATTGCTGCTGTCATGTGAAGACCTCTGATTTTAATTAGTGTTGTGTGTTCACTTCAAATGATCACATGCTTCTTTGTGGGTTGAGAGAATTCTCTCACCTCTAGGGCTTATGAAAGCCTCTTGAAAAAACCTGTCCAGTAAACCAGGGTTGAGAGGGTTTTATTCAACTTAGAAACACATTGCCATCAGGCAAGAAAAGAAGACTCTTGGGCTAACATTGTGGTAGAAGCCAAGAACAAGGCGTTTTCAAAGGTTTATTTAAACATAGCCTACTTTGTTCTGGGTATTTGCACGATATCGGTCTTATCATTTTAATTTCCCGTCATACTGACCAGGGTGTTGCATGGTGAAAATTAGACACGCTGTGTGTCCAAAGTCTAAAGCAGCTTCAGTGTTTACTTCATGTGAACATGAAAGTATTGAATTTCCCATCGAAGGTTCAGTCCTCTACCAAGTTGTAAAACCTCAATTGTTGCCCAGAAAGATAAGGACAAAGTCTAATCTAGCAGTGTTTACGTAGACGTAGTGTGTCACTATTGGATAATTTGAGGAAATTAAGGTGACGAAATTACCATCAACCACTGTCCACGAACCATTTTTTATGGTAAGAAGGTGGTAGCAAGTGAATGAAACAGCATCGCCCACACTCTCTGTGTCCACTTTTTCCACTGTTTTCCCTCTCATTGTTTCTATATTTGCTATACACCCACCTGTTTCATCACTTCTTGTTTCTGTCTGTCTTCCCACATGTATAATTGTCTCTGTTGTCTCTTCTTGTCCCCCTTCCTCTTCAGGTGGGTCTGTGCCTGGGCTCTAAGTTGGAGAGCTTGGCCCTGCCTGGTAGCAGTATAACAGAGGCCTCTCTACTGGCCCTCCTCCCTCGCCTCACCTCCCTCCGCAGGCTGGACCTCAGAGGTCTGGACAGTCTCTTCATGTCCGGAGCTTTCCTCTCCAGGGAGGAGCACAGACAGCAGGTATCACACAGTCTGAGAGCTGAGATCATTGTTTCAATAACACCTGACCTGACTGTCCTACTTACATTTTTTTACCACCCTGAAAGAGTCTGTTCCTTTAGCATAACCTTGTTATTTGGACTCTTGAGATATATAAACAGCAAAACATTAACAATAAAACTCGGTCAAAGCCATAATTTCTGGCAATGAAGACACTGCAAATGCAAAAACAAAGATTGTGCTGATGTTTTCCGCCCTACAAAGCCAAAATTCAATAACCACATGTTTGGTCAATATTGAGTTAAAGCAGCATGTAAAATTTGCTGCAACTACAAAAACTGAGCTAAAAACAAACAATTCTGCAGTAATGACAGTCTGGCGTTGTATTGCTACAGTAACTGCACTGTGGTTTAGTGATATAAGAAGCTGCCACAGAGAATTACTCTACCGGACAGCTAAAAGTATATTACATGGTTTTCAAAATTATTTACAAATAAAAATCTGAAAAGAGTTGAGTGCATATGTATTCACCCTGTGAAGGCCTCAGAGTTTGTTAGAGAATGTTACTAAACAAACAGCATTATGAAGATCAAGGAGCTCACCATACAGGTCTAGGATAAAAGTTGTGGAAAAGTACAAAGCAGGGTTTGGTTATAAAAAGCTTTTAATATCTCACGGAGCATCATTAAATCCAGCATTAGAAAATGGAAAGAATATAGCACAACAGCAAATCTACCAAAGGAAGACCATCCACCTAAACTGATGGACCGGGCAAGGAGAGCGTTAATCAGAGAAGCAAACAGAGGCCAATGGTAACTCTGGAGGAGCTGCAAAGATCCACAGCTTAGATGAGAGAATCTTTCCACAGGAAAGCTATTAGTCGTGTACCCTGAGAATAAAGCCGTTGCTGAAAGAAAGCCATAAGAAATCCTGTTTGGAGTTCGCCACAAGCCATGTGGGAGACACAGCAAACGTGGAGGAAGGTACTCTGGTCAGATGAGACCAAAATTGGGACTTTTTGGCCCTGGTGCAAAACGCTATGTATGGTGGAAATCCAACACTGCATATCACCTTGAACACACCATCCCTAAGGTGAAACACGGTGGTGGCAGCATCATGCTGTGGCGATGCTTTTCATCAGCATCGATGCTCTCTTTGTAGAGCTGTATTACAGTATATCCTATTCTCTCCTACATTATTTTCTACCTTTTTATTGCTCTGTCTTAAATCAGGATTAGTGTCATTTAGTGCTTGAAATTAGCTCCCGCCAACCTGCCAAATACAGGTAAAAATTAACTGAGGCGGGTAACATTGTAAAGTTACTAATCAACTTGGCTAGTGATGACTCAAGCTCTAAAATTCACTGCATCTGCAATCCCCTTAGTCTTAATCCTACATATCCTATGAACACTATATCGTGACGCGTAATACAACCATTGGCTTGTATACAAATAATTTCAAGGTGGAGGCTGTAAAAGGGATTTATTATGCCATATCTTTTCTTTTTATTAATACTTATGTTTAAATTGATTGAGTGGCTCTCGTAATCTGGTTTATTTGAAGAAAAACATTTTGGCCAGTGGAAATTCTGATTGGCTGGTAACTTTAAAATCTACTAGCCATATTGGCTGATGATCAAAAAAGTTCATTTCAAGCCCTGTCTATATTCCTCTGGTCAGTGCCCATCAGTCACCCTGTCTGATAGGCATTCCCCTTAATATTACAGCCCAGAAACATAACCTTTCATACTTCCCCACAATATATTTTTATTATTGCATTAGCACAGTTTTATTGTTTTTCTACCTGTAATAATGATCCAGTTTTAAGTCACACTCCATGCTCTTGTTTCAGGTCAGTTCAGCTCTGTCTGGTTTGGAGGAGCTGGATCTGTCCGACTTGCGCTACCTCTCCGACCTCACCTTCAACCGGCTCACCGGCTGCACCCCGTGCCTCCACCGCCTCTCTCTGGCCGGCTGCCATATCGCTTTCGAGTTCGACCCGTACCGAGGGTGCCCGGTGGGTGCTGTAGAGGACTCGTCTGCGTTACTGTCACTTAGGAACTTGCGGAGGTTGTTAACAGAGCAGAAATCCACCCTCGTTGCTCTAGACCTCAGCAGAACCTCTATCACCCCTGAGTCACTACGCACTATTGCCCAGGTCAGGAAACCTCAAATCCCTGCAAAACAGCTCAACAAGATGCTTTTATACTGGTTAAGATTTAAGGCAAATCTCTTGATATTCTCTGTGTCGCAGGTTCAAGGTTTGGTCTTAGAGGAACTGTGTCTGCACGGCTGTAAGGAGCTGACTGACTACTCAGTGGAGGTTCTGGTGAAGCACCAACCGAGCCTCAAGAGACTGGACATCAGTGCCTGTACTGAGCTGACTTCCAGGGCTGTAGTTGCCATAGCACGAGGCCTGAAGTCACTGACACACCTCTCTTTGTCCCGTGACTGGAGGATCACTGAAAAAGGTGACCAAAGTGCATTTTTGCGTTTGTGCAAATCTTAGGCTTGAGTGTGAATTTGTAAATACAATAAAACAAGTTTATACCCTTGCTAGCATCGCCGACAACACTCAATGGTCATCACACAACACTAAATGTTAGATAGCTCATTAAAATCTCATTAAAATTTGCTGAGCATTAATGTGCTAATCAAATTTTAAACCGCAAGCTTCCTGCTGGATTGTGAAAAACAGTATCTTGTATTTAAAGTTGAGAAAAGCTCCAAAATAGAAAAGGGTTACCTGCTGGGGAGCATGAATTTGCTTAGTAAGTCATGCCAGTCTGCACGATACTTTAAAGGTACCCTCTTGAGTTTTTGACCACTAGTAGCACTGTGGAGCAATGTTTTTGTGAGTGGTTCCATGCAGATACATACCTCAGCCCCCTATCTGCTTGAAAATATGTTATACTTCATAGTGATGGTTTCATGTCGTCCACAGGCCTCGCTGATCTGCTGTCTGTGTCGTCCCTGAGGAGTCTGGATCTGTCAGAGTGTCTGCACGTCAGCGGAGCAGAGATAGTGAAAGGCTTGTCGGGATCCGATGCTGCCAGAGCACAGCTGGAAACGCTCAACCTCAAGAGCTGCACTTACATTAGGGTTAGTCAGTGCCTACTGTACTGTATGTTTGTACAGTATGTGGGGTCTGTTTGTGTATTTGTTAAATATAGACAAAATCAACCTAGTTTCTCCTTCCTCTCTCTTCAGGACGTTGCAGTGTTCTCTCTCACCAAGCTTCTTGGGAATACTCTCCGTGAGCTGGACCTGACCCTGTGCGTCAATGTGACTGATTTGTCTGTGCGTGCTATCACCACCTACTTGCAGGGGCTGGTAGTTCTGCGACTGGGCTGGTGTAAAGAAGTCACAGACTGGGGTCTGCTGGGGATGATGGAAACGACCAAGTGTGAGCCTGACGAGGAGAGGGTGAGATTCACTGACAGATGGAGGGTATAGGGAAAGTACCTGTGTTTTTAGTAAAGGGTGTCATAGCTGTTATAATACTCTACTAATCTTCATAGGGAGACAAGGGTCCCAGGTTCACCCGAACCTTTGGCAACATGGGCTTCTTCAAGCCCCCTCGTTTGCCTTTTGAAGAGCGGCCCAAGCTGGTGACTCAGGATGACCTGGAGCAGTTCAAACAGCAGGCGGGAGCTTCACTGTTAGCCCTTAACAGGCTGCAGGAGCTGGACCTCACTGCCTGCTGCAAACTCACTGACAGCAGCATTGCACAGGTGGGAGGCAGAGGAGAGGTTGTGCAAGATGTGGAGTTTGAAAAGCTGAAATTATGAGTTTATATTGTTCCTCTCTCCCAGGTGGTACGCTACCCAGACCTCCAACGCCTGTCTCTCTCCATGCTGCCAGAGATCACTGACGCCAGCTTGTTGTCAGTAGCCTGGCACTGCCGCAGCCTCACCAGCCTGGCACTCAGCCACTGCCCACAAATCAGTGACCACGGAGTAGCACAGGCTGCACCGTACCTCCACAGACTGCAGCATCTCTACCTCTCCTGTTGTAACAACATCACTGACAGGTGAGTGATACACAGCCTCAGGTTTGGCCAGCTGTCCAAGTCTTGTAAGTCTATCTGTGGCCCCAGATAAGATACATTTTCTAAGTTGATAATCTTTGAACCCTACAGATCCTTGTTCCTTCTGGTGCAGCACTGTAAGCGGCTGAGAACACTGGACATTTCAAGGTGCAAAAACATCTCCATTACAGCTGTGGACCTCCTTCAGTCACAGCTGCCCTTTTTAGAAAATGTCCACTACAAATTCATAGGTGGGACGGATCTTACTCTTACACTCTGACTGACTGACTGAATGTCCTGGATGACCACTGGACCTTTTCAAAAACAAAACCTGCGGACCAAAGCCCACTCTGTGAGCTGAGCTTTTGCACATTTCAGTAATTTGCGCCAGATGTGAAGGAAATGTAGAAAAGCTGTAAGAGTCACCTGTCATCGATACATTGTCCTGTGAGTGATTTTTCAACAGAATTTCTCTTCTGTGTGGGCTGGTACTACAAGCTCTTGCATGAGCCTGATTTGGATTAACATCTGCATGCATCTGTACATTTTCATCCTACTGTTGTCCAATGGCAGACTCAGGAACACGTGTTCATGGTTGGATTCAAACAATCAGACAGAACAGGTTAGACTAACCATCTTCAAAGATCATTAACTGTTGAGACAAGGGGAAAAGTTTGAATTAATTGAATTTATATGGTGTATCACCACTGAAGGTACAGATTTTATCTAAGGAAGGCATTTTAAGGGGTTGTGTCTGTGTACAATTACCTGTGCAAATGAGAAACACAGAAACTGCCACAGTGAAAAGTAAATATTTTCACAGAATCTCATAATGAGAATGTGTGCTGTTTTTTTACTATGTTTGTTTCTAGGAAGTACGTCGCCTAAAGGAGATTGTGCTGGTTCTGTAAATTGTCTCATTGTAGCAAGATAATTTATCCCTAGTTACAAGCCTAACAGGATCTGAGAAAAACCAAATGATAGAACAAGCTGTCCCTTTGGCTAACCAAAGTGTCTCTATTGGAAAATAAATTGTAGATGAAATTCCACATGCTGACAATCACATTTTTATTGCTTAACATGAGCAAAATTCCACCGTGTGATTATCACTAAAAAGGAAGTAAGACTTCATTTAATTGCTTGTTCTCGGCTACTTCCATATAACTCTGCTTGAGATTTTTTGACAGTTCTGTGCTGCTACAGTAAAAATAAAAATGGGATATGAAGTGAAACAAGAGCAGACGGTCCAATAGTTTTTTCAATTCTAACTTTTAGACAAAGATAAAGACCAATTAGTCCTAACATAAGATGAAGGATTCAACATGGAGAATTTGTTTTTAGAGTATTGTTTTTAGTATTCAGCACTTGACAATTTTAATTATTTAAAGGTGCAGTGTGTAAGATTTAGTGACATCTAGTGGTGAGGTGGCAGATTGCAACTAACTGAACACCCTCCCCTCCCCTTCCAAGTGTGTAGGAGAACCTACAGTGGCTGCAAAACTTGCAAAAAACGCAAAAGGCCCTCTCCAGAGCCAGTGTTTGGTTTGTCCATTCTGGGCTACTGTAGAAACAAGGCAGTGCAACATGGTAGGCTCTGTGGAAGAGGTCTCCCTATGTAAATATAAAGGGCTCATTCTAAGGTAACAAAAATATGATTCTTATTTTCATGGAATTATACACTAATTAAAACTTATATTTATATTTAATTTCTGCCAAGTCTGTTCCACTAGATGCCACTAAATTCTATCCACTGCACATTTAAGAGGCGACATAACAAGCATGCAGTCAAATTGAGAATCTCAAATTTTAACAAAATTTTAGTTTAGATTTATTGGAAGGGAGTAATAGACCACAAATAACATACAGATCATGCACTGTGGCCTAATTACAGCAACAATATCCCTTTATTCTGTATGTATGTAACTTTGTACTGTTCTAACACTGTATGATGACAGAGAGGGTGAATTACAGACTGTGAAGAGACAGTTAAATGAAGAATCGAGTATAAAATGTTGATTTTATAAATAAACCAAAGTCTGGCTACATTTTGCTGAGTAAAACACACACATAATTGTATTTCTTCAGTATGAATCAAACTGTTTATTCATGTCAAGACACTCAAAGCGCACAATTCAAAGTGAATAATATCACAGTGTGTCAGGAATGCACTGCAGAGGACAGTTGTGATTGAAATGAAATAACCCAATGACAAAAACAGACAGAGAACCCTCAAACACACTTCATGACAGTTCTTGAGTAGCTGCTTCAAGTGTCACCACTGAATGCTTGGTGAAAAAGAGTATAGCACACTGCGATTGAGCATGTAGTCTCCATCGCATTATAATGTGTAAGTACCCTGTATAAAATGGATCATTTTTATTATTGAACCAGGATTTAATTCAAGTCTGTTCAGGCAAACCTAAACATCACTGATTGCTTGTCATACAGATTTACAGTGATGATTGCTGGTAGTTTTTCCTCATCAAACTGTTGATTGTGACAAAGGTGCAATTGCATATTGTTACTGTTTAAACCTAAAAGAAAAAAAAAAGTGAGCTTGGTACCTAATGCAAATCTGCATTAACATGATTAAAGTCACACAGACCTTTCAGAGCATCTCTGCTCCACAGTAATTATTATTGAGCCACTGGAATCCGTACAAAGTACCTATTGAGTTTCTTTTCAGATGTCGGAAATGATTCTAACATGTACCACATCTTACCCTAATGAGGGCTATTTAAAGCTACAGCTTGTCAAGCTGAATTGAGAAAGCAGTGTTCTGGTTAATGCCCATTTTTAAAAGCAACAGAAAAGAAAATACAAGAAAGTAACAGAAGACAGAAATGAGCAGAGCCAGCCTTCTGAGACAGATCAGAGCATCTATGGCCTCAACCAGAAATAAGCAGCCGTGCACACAGGAATACTCCATGTATCATACATAGATTTAGATATATAAAATGATTACAAAACAAATTTAAAGTACCATTACTTGAGTGGGTCCACTGTACTGTAGAGGATAAACACAGCTCCAGTAACAACGGAGACTTGGGAAAACTATAATTCTTTAAGTTTCCAGACAGATGAGGAACAGCAGAGAGAGGAGGAATAATGAATGGAAAGAAGGAGATCTGAGCATCAACTGATTGAAAACAGAAATCCCAGATGACGAGTGATAATCTTCAGCATTAGTACAGTATAGTTATTTGATAGCGGTTCACATCCAAAACTACTGCTGTGGCTCAAGAGACAAAGTCACTTTCCACATTTTATCCTGTTCCATGTTTCATTGGGTGGAGAAGATCAGTAGAAGAAAAATCTATTGCCATGTTATGTTATAAATCTGTGTTAAAGTAATAAGTGCATGGATGCACAGGTCAGCTCTCACAACACAATCCTCTTATTTCAGACATCCACACAGACACACATATATATTTACATACACACACACACACACACACACGTTGTAGATGCACTCCAGCATATGCACACACTCTACTGCTCAGTCTGGCTGAAGTCGTAGCAGAAGTTGTAGTTGCTCGGCGGTTTGGGGACGACCGGTGCGCTGTCGGGGATGGGAACGTTCTCCAGATCTAGGAGGCGGAGCTTAATCTCCATAGAGAGGAGGATCTCCAGCTCGCTGCGCATGGATTCGCTACTCATGTCCCGGCCCAGGAGGACGCTCAGTCCGTCTGTCCACAGGCAGAACTGACAGAGAGAATTAGCCAGTGAATATACCGTTTATATTCTTACTCTTCTTGCTGTGTATTATCATGCATGCAGAAAAGAAGTAAGAATGAAACAGAAAATCTACAAAAACATTAATCTATTTCAGTAAATCTGGGGGTTTAGGAAAGTTTGGGAAAGGTCATGCAGAATCCAGATCAGGACTCACGTCAGTTCTGGAGGGGGCGATGAAGTTCAGGCTGTACTCTTCTACATCATATGTGATGCTAAATGCCAGGTCCAACACCTCCTATAGGGAGAGACACACATATGAATGCAATGAGACTTCCCATCTGTTACGGGAGGTGAACGTGACCATAATCTGAGAAGTTTAGGAGTGCTGCTGACCTTGTTCTGTTTGCCTTTATTCTCCTTCATGTGAGGACAGTCTTTTCCCGTCAGCAAGCCTTTGATATCTGCTACTGGAACTGACGGATGAGGAAGAACAGAGAAGCTAATTTGATTAAAAATAAAAACAATATATCATCATTTATTACACAATATTCCAGCATTAATATAAATTCAAACTGCCCAAAGAACTTTGCCTTTGAACAGCAGACGTCGCCCCAGTCTTCACCCATCGTGCATTAGTACTGTAACACTTGCCACATCTACACATGCACACATGTTAATATTATTTTCCAGTTACCCTGCCCAGCTTCAACTCACTCTTCTCCTGCAGTGTTTCAATTGGTGGATTGTCCGTGTCTTCCTCCACGTCACCGTAGTGAAGCATTTTATGATTGGGCGACAAGCGGCAGTACCACAGTTTATCTGACAAAAAGCAGCCAATCACAGACCATGGTTAGACAGACAAGGGAAATTCTACTGTCTTTATAGGGTGTGAGTGTGTGTGTGTGTGTGTGCGTCTCACCCTGTCTGCGTCGGCTGCTAATCTTCCTGAACATCGTTCCCTGACACAGCCTGTTGAGTCTTTGCTGGCGGATCAACTCGAGCAGCTCTGGCTTTAGACGCTCTTTGAGCTCACTGGAAAGAAGCACACAACAACATGCTCTGTCATATTGCATACAGTTTGTAACTTGAATATTGTGTGAAGGTACTTTGGATTGAAGACGGGGTTTGCAAGTAAAGACAGACAAAAAGGATCGCATCACAGACCAGCTGGCCAAGAATGAATCCAACCTGTGTGGTTGACCCTCTAACACACTGTTACACTCAGTGTTTAGTGACAAACAGTGACATAATAAACAGCGGCACGGCTGCTGACCTGTCAGCTGGTTCCATACGGGTGGAAACTATCTGGAGTCGTCAATACAGGCTCTGCTACAGACACTGTGTTGCTTCACTTTTTCTGTTTTAAAATCATGGATGGAACCATCTACTTACATAACCAATCTCTGAATCCTGTGTGCATCACAAGGCCACTCAAACAGAATTATCAAGTCTGATCAGTTCTGCATTGCAGAAACATCCACTCTAACCAGTCTTCAGCTGGTATTTGGTCTGGACATAATTTTAATTGTTTCCACAAAATCAGTTTACATTTTTTTCTTGACTGAGGAATCCTTCCTCTCAGTGATCTGAATTTCCTTGTCATGCTTCATATAGACACTGTGACCCATAAGACTCAGTATGAGAATATGCATATGTCTGTAAACATCCAGCTACTCACAGTACGGGTGGAGCAAGAGTCTCCTCCTGGTGCAGCCTTTCTGTCTGCCGCAGTTTGAGGATCTCGCTGTAGTTCAAAGCATTAACTTTGTTCTTGAAGAGCTCCAGGGAGGTCGGCTTACTGGACAACGTCCTGGTGATCTGCTCCCTCACTACCTGCATCACCTGGGGATGGAGAAATGGCGACAGAGAGGTTACATACTGTGAGGAGGATACACTAATGTAAATGATGATTAACAAAAAATGTGTTCTAAGTTCAAGTGCAAGTTGAATTTCAACAAGGTCCACAATAGTCCATGCAAATATGAAAAAAGGACAAGAAAAGATTCTGATTGACACATAGAAGACACACAGAGAGAGAGAGAGAGAGAGAGAGAGAGAGAGAGAGAGAGAGAGAGAGAGAGAGAGAGAGAGAGAGAAAGAAAGAGAGAGTTCAAAGGGACCCTTTTCTCTTGCCAAAATTTAGCCTGAATTTGGAGCATTATTTAGCCTCCTTCCCGACAAGCTATCATGACATGGTTGGTACCGATGGACGCCTTAGGTCATCTAGTTTCATATGATGGTATCTTCACTCTAGCTAAAACTGAGCCCACTACAGCCTCTGAAAGATAGTCATGTGTTAATATTTTTTAATGCATTAAATATTTCAAATCAATTAAAAAATGAATGTGTTAATTAATGCACTAAAAATTATTTTTTGGTGGTCATTGTATTGCATATCGCATTTCATTTATCCATGTAGCAGAGAATTATGCACACAAATCTGCAGAATGTGTGAGAAAATAATCTCAACTAAAAGCTCCACTTACTGTTTTTTTTCTGAGCTTTCAACCCCACCTCAGTCAGTGAATGGTGATGAGAGATTATTTAAGAGATTATTTTATCCTATGTACTGTTTCCAGGGTGAAGAATGAACTTCCAAACTCAGAAGAGCATGTGTTGTTCAGCACGAAAGTAGTGAGCACAAAAACAACCCAGAATTTATCTCCTACGAAATAAAATGACAGAAATACAGAAAATACCCCGATATTTAGTGGTTTATATGGGTACCGAAGAAGCTCCTGCAGTTTACTCTACAAGGCCAGCACATGGCCCATAGATTGATAATAAATCAGTAGGAGCGCTTTACTTCCTCTCCTCCACTCTTTCATTCATTTCTCCCTCTAAGCCACACCCCTTGGCTCCAATCCATTCATATATTTTCCCGCCTACTTCTATTATCAGTTTAAAGTTCAAGAGCCAACACTCTCCTAGTTCACGCCGTCTAATCAAGCAAGCCTATACCTACTTCCCCTCTTCTCTTCCCCACACAAGGGCCAGTCAATGACAAGTGTGCTCTTTATTAACCCAGTTAACTGCACCATCCAACCAACACCCTCATACCAACCATGTAGAATTAGTGCAATCAATGACGGTTAAGCTGGGCGGTTATTTTATTGAACAATTATGGTGTTTATTTTCATAACTGGATGTTAACCCCCAGATGAAGTCTATACAAAAATCAAAGTTATGTTTCATAAAAAATAATATGTAAACAAGTCCCTCCAGATTTAACTGTTGTGGCAATGACTCAGCGTTTGCTACACTCATGTGATAGTTTGTGTGTGTGTGTGTGTGTGTGTGTGTGTTTTCTGCATGACTTGTTAATCTGAGGCTCACACACAGGGACGGGGGGTGACCCTGCCTACCCTGAGACAAGAGCTCAGGGCAGTTGGTCCAACTGTGCGCTTGCGTGTGTGAAAAATCTATAACACACACGCAAGCGTGTGTGTTATAGATTATAGATTAGATTATAGCGTATAGATTATACGCACCTCAGCTGTAAATAGTGAAAATCTATATAAAAATCTATAGTGCTATGAGACCGAGCCAGCTCCAGCACTATTTGTCCTGCTCTCGCTTCTCTGACACACACAAGCGGCTCTGCTGACCTAGATCATTCCTGTTCACACCCAATTTGACTGATTGTGAACAATCAGCGGCTAAAGTGTAATTTGACCCAGTCAGTGCAGCTTTGTCTACTTTGGAGACGTCTCTCCACACAGTTATGCGCTATTACATATAACGATTACAAATTATTGTGTGTTACAACAAAAAACATCTGCCGATTGGTTATTTATATACATTATGAAATAAAAAGCAGAAGTCTCCACCCAATCCCCGTTGATGAAAATTGAGAAATACCCAACAGCTGTGTGCTGCACAAGAGCTGAAGAGTTACAATCGGACAAGGGTTTTTAATGTGACTGAACCGTTTATGACCAGAGAATGACCGAGTCTATCCATCTGGCAGCAGTGAAATCCAAACTGTCATTCTATATTGTGTGAACATGAAGGGACACAAAACAAGCGGCTGGAGTTTCACACTGTGACTCCTCGCTGAAGCCCCCTGAGCCAAAATAACCTCACTGTCCAGCAACTTTCACATGACACAATCCTCGGACCTCCACTTCACACTCTGTTATGTCATCTTAACTATGTCTATCATGAACTGTCAAACTTTTAAACTACTTTGGAGTATGGATGAAGGATCTGTTGTTGTTTTTTTGTCTCCACCTGACACATTTATAGAAATCACTAATATCAGCTGTCCAATAAACAAACTACTTCATACACATTCAAACCAAGAAACAGTACAAAAGACAATCTTACCTCCATCTTTCCTCCGTTTAGGGCACAACTACTTTGACAAATGTTTCAATCCCAAATCTGAATTCCCCCAGTTGTCGCCAATCAGAGAAATGAGACGGGGATGACAAGCAGTGAAAGTGACGGAGGGAGAGAGACAGAGATCACCTACATGACAGGAGAGGTGCAGGTCTGTGGCTGTTTTGTAAACAGACACCCTGATACTCTCACACACATGCACACCCCCCACTGTCCAGCCCCTCTGTCATTTAACTGAACCGGCCAATAGAAGCGATGACTGGCAGCTGTCTCTGTTCCCTAAAACCCCGCAGCATGTGCACTAATGCTATATTAGTGTGTCTGTGTGTGTGCGCTCGAGGAGGATGGCCGTTATTACAGGGGGTGTATAGATCTACGCAAACACATTCACGTGAGCACGCGCACACACATAGACCAGCAACAGCAGCTTGTAAATATTCAGCGGCCAAAACTAACGGTTGTAGTTGCAAGGGTGATTGGATGGAGGTAGGGTGCTTTGAAAGACAGAGTCTCACTCACACGCAACAGCACAAAAACTTCAAAATCTATTCTCCAAGTAATGAAACCTAAATTTGAGATATCACATATACCTCCACCACCTCTTTTTCTTTAGTTTCTCTACTGCTCCGCTCCCTGCAGTCCGGCCCTGTCATATTGTTTCCAGAGGTTTTACGTTCCCTCTGTTGTTGTGTAATTACTGCTGATGCCCTGGGCGCTTTGTTTTCCTCGTTTCCTTCTCCCTCTTGTTTCTGCCGCCCACCACGCTTCTCTTTGTCCACCTAATGCCCCTTTGTCCTTGCCCCAAAGCACCCTGGGTAGGGGGCCGTGGGCAAAAACAAAGGCCGGTCTGCTGGCCTGGCGCTCGGGACACTGTCCCGCTCCTGACAGGTCAAAAGGTCACAGAGTTTTATTGCCGCCAGGAGAGCACTTTGTTGATGACGGATGGCTGTGTGTGATGTTGAAATGCGGATCAGGACAAAGGCTCTACCGCTCTCCCTTTCAGGACGGCTGGATTCTCAACATTTCTCCCAGACAAGACCCCGCTGCTAAAGGCTTGACTCAACCTATTACCATGGTACAAGTACTACACTGTGGTTGCAAGGTGACTGTGTGTCCTTAAATGCATGCTCAATTCTGTCTGTCGGGGCAGGTTGGGGATGGTTTGCATAAGAATGGACCTATCAGCAAGGCACAAACTTACACAAATCCACCATAAAATGGCATTAAAACTGAATTGAAATTGAAATTGAAATTTGAGCTGAACTATCTGTGTGTAAACAGGCCTCCTTTCTACTCCTTAAGACTTGGAGACCGGGCCTTTGCTGTTCGGGCAAACTCAGTATCCTCTTTGAAATCTCTTTTTAAGACACACTTTTATCTTATGGCTTTGTCTTAACTGTTGTAAACATTTAAATTATTTTTATCTTGTTTATATATATTTATGCTTTGGATCTTATTTACTTGTATTACCTGTTTTTATTGTAAAGCACTTTGCTTTTGAAAGGTGTTATATAAAGAACGTTATTATTACTTGTCTGGAGGAGTTTTCCCTCATATTAAAATTTATGTTAGTTGAAGCCTTCATAGTTCATTAAGGTGATTTATCTCATTAAATGCTTTAAAACCTGCAAAGAACCATTTGCACCATGATTGTCAATGTGCCACTGAGCCATTCACCAATATCTTATAGTCGTTATAATCATTGCACTATAGTAATCTTTCCACTATCATCACCTTAAGTATCTTTAGGAGACACAGCTTGTGTCAGAGCGAATTAAATCGTCTACCACTGAACACAGTATTCTTCCTGCTGGGTCCTTTGAGAAGAAATTATATTCACCTGAATGGATGTTAAGGCTGATATTGGGTAAGTAGTAAAATAAGTGAGTAAAACATATAAAAGTGGGGTGAGGTGGTGTTAGAGCCACAAAAATCCATCCATATCCATCCCACAGCGTTGGGATGGATATTTTAATCTATGGTCGTCCTACCTCATAATTTAATGGAATCCTTAGAGTAAAAAGAAAACCAGATGAGTTTGAGGCTATCTTTCCTTGTCAAAATCCTCATTAAGACAAAATAGTTCTGAGGTGTCCAGGACTGAGCAGTGAAGCGAGCCATGCTATATTGTACTATGCAAGACTATTGTACCTTGTCAAAGTCCTCCTGTGTCGCCCTCATCTCCTTCCAGGTCTTGTTGAGCAGCTGAATGCAGACACAGAAGAGCTCCTCCATCAGCCGATCCTGACTAAAGAAGATGGGGTGGTAGTCAGAGCCCGTCTCTGAGGCTGTTAACGGAGAAGGGGAAAAAAAAGAAAGACAATCAGATTAGAGATAGTTGACCAGAGGTTATGCACAAAGCTGTGGCAAATAGCAGGTAGATGGTCAACTTACGGGGCTCTCCGATACGAAGGATTTCACACAGAATGAGTGTGAGCTGGATGCTGCTCCTGGCAAACGGACACTCGTGTTTGTCTTCCCTACTGCTGTTCTCCAGGACAAACTGAGAAACAAATTACAAATTGAAGCTTGGCCATAAAAATGAAGCCTCTATCATAGTATAAAAGGAAACATGCTAGGCGATTAATTATACAATTTTGGTGAAAAGATTAGATCACATTCATAATGTTAATCCTATATTAGCCACATTTATTGGGTCATTCAATATTTGCTGTCCTTGTGGTCAAGCGCTCTTTTCCTGCATACCAAAACCAATAATCAAACTTATTGTTTATGAAAAGATCCATGTTCTCAATTCTGGATACAGTCAGTCAGAAAAAAAAGTAATATACATATCAGTGGCACAGAAATATCAGTTTAAACACTGAAAAGATAAATCATGCTCACCCTGCTGTAGGCATCAGGATAACGTGAGGCAAAATAAAACATGGTGTCCAAAGCTAAAAGACCAGGTGGCGTTCGCACCAAGTCCTGACCGGGGTTACTATTGTTCTGTAAAGACATGATCAAAGAACAATATGACTTTTATTACTAGGAATAATATGATGAGAGTTAAAAAAACAAATATTACAGTAGAAGTTCTGACAGCAGACACTTACAGAGAAGCCCAGTTTCTTGAACTCTTTGGCGCAGAGAGAGCGTCGTCTCTCGTTGCTCAGACTGTTGTCACTTTCTGACTCAAACGCTGCCTGCCGCAAGCCGTGAAGGATGTCTCTCTGCTCCTGGTGTGACAGGAAGAGGAAGAAGATCAAATTTGGATGTTTACTAGGGAGGTGGATGTTGAGTGGACTTAAAACTGTTGTTGAAGATAACCTTAAGAAGGTTATTTATAAAATAAACATATTATTTGACATTATTTTGTATTTTTGTCATGACAAAAATGACCTAAGACTGTAGTCCAAGACTGTAGCTAAGCTGTTGCTTATAGTCCTGTCTGTAGCTTGGTAGTATAAAGGCACACTGTATCTAATAATTTCCATTAAGTGTGAATTTACCTCTTTGTGTTTTACATTAATTGCAATATACTTCAAAAAAGCAATTAGAGATTTGCCTATAAAATGAGCAAACAGACTTGGTGTCAATGAATAGTTTACATTCTGGATCTGAAATCTCTATCATTAATCAGTGATACTCAAAAATGTGTTTTTCTTCTAGTTACTTTACTTGATTGTTTGAGCTTCACTGTGCTGTACGTGTTTGACACCAGGAGTTTGTTTTCACATTCATCTGTTTCTCTGTTTTCACTTTAAACCTGAGTTTAAAGGGTGAACCTACGACCATGATTTGTGACATCAAAACTAGTTTGGAGCCAATCGTGGGCCAGTATGCACATTACTCAAGTGTGATGTGGAAACGTTAAGCCTCCGGAGCACATACGCTGAAAATGGACTTTACAGTGAAATAGGAGACATCTTGTGCTCAGCAGTTAATGAAGAATATTCATAGATTCTGCATTTTTAATGCCGGAGAGGAAGCAGATGTCATTTGAATGATTTTAATGAGGTAATTTAACTTTTTTTGTGTGGAATAACCATATCAGACACAAATTATTATTCCAAGCAGAGTATTTTTTTAATATTTAACATGTCTGGAGGGGATCTTTAACAATTTAGCATTAACCTTATCATTTAAATTCTTAAAATGTATCTGCGGGTGTAGAAGCAAGTCATACAAATGTTCTTGTTCGTGTCACAGCTCACCTGGCTGTAACAGTCCAGTGGCGTCCTCATTCGAGGCTCCAGGTGATTCAAGGTAACTGACTGTAGGACATAGAGGTAGTGGGCCATCTCATCCTGGACTGAACCAGAACTATGGATGATGTTCTGCAACAAATGCCAAGAGTGTTTAATCACATTCACAACAACTGCACCGCAGTGCGGTATTCTTTCATAATACGGTCACAGAGATACAGAAAACTATGTGAAATACAAAAGTAAATAAGAAGAAGATTTACTTTATAAATGTACTGACGTAGATTCTTCTTATTCAGGAATGCAAACATCTCCTGGAAAAGAGAAGACAAGGACAGACAGTTACTAGGATGCAATGACGTGTTTCTAACATGGGGTGGCGATACAGGATCAGTAACAAATGAATGGGCTGGACAAGAGTTTCTGTGAGACTTTGGCCTCTGTGACGAAATCATCACTTACTGGTACATGCATCTCTAACCCAACCTCGTTTTGGTCAAGACTAATTTGCTGATAAGAAGGGTGGATTTGTTGACCTACTAAAAAAGTGAGGAAGTGTGATTGTGTGTGTGTGTGTGTGTGTGTGTGTGTGTGTGTGTGTCTGTGTCAGTGTGTGCATGTAACAAAGAGAGTCTGAGAGAAAGGAGACAGAAGGCTGAATGAAGGAACTGTTTCCGTACAATGAGAGAGGAGCAGGAACAGAACAGAGGGAGAGAAAGCCTCGACTGTCTACAGCAAGTGTGAGACGACCTGACAGAATGAGATAGTTGGGTCTCTTGTGTGTACGATAATGGTTTGGTTGCTGCAATTAACCACTTTTCACCCAGAGTTGCGTGCATACCAATCTGAGCCTGTCATGTAGTAAAGAGTTAAGATGACTGAAAATGAAAAACCTCAGCTAAGTTAAAGTATGCACAGTGCAGATAACACCATGAGGAAGCATGCTTGTGAGTTCGAACGGCTATAAGTAGAAGAAGAACAGTGTCCGAAAACAAGAAGCAAACTGCAGCAGCACCTGTCTGTCTGAGTCTCCGGCTGTTTGTAGTAGTGCCATAAGTAGGGCCATGGCTTTAGTCTGGATTTGCTGATTCGTCCTGAAAGAAGTCAGAGAGTGTTAAACAAACACACAATTTAATATTTCACAGCTGTATGAAAAGGTGTGTTTAGGAAGGGGAACGGGTTGAGATTACAAGGTGTTATTGTTTTAAAGCTTTTAAATATATCATGAATGTATTGTGTCTGACTATGAAGCCTTGGTGTGATAAATGGTAGACAAATGGTGCCATCTGTTTCATGTCAGTGGTATTGTTAATATTAGCACTAATGTTTAACATATTACATGTAACTTCCTGTTGCAAAGACAATGCTGCCACTTATTATCCCCCCGCCCCCTCGACCCAATTATTTCAGCAGGGGGTGAAAGTTTTTCTCTTTCCCTTTACTGAGGTGTAGATCAACAAATTTTCTAAGTGTTTTTTTTTCTTTGTGCAACACAGAAATACAACAGATTTTCTGCAAAATTGTAATGTTGATGTACAGTGGAAACCGCCTTATAGTGATCACGGTTACAGTGATCATCTCCTTATATGGATCAAAAAGCTCAGGACAGAATCATTCCTATACAAATGCTGTTTAAAATCATTTGCTTATGGTAATCAAGTAGTCCGCCTACAGTGTTCATTTTAGATGTTTTCATACATGACAACATATGGAAAAAAAATGTTAAAACTACAGTAATTCTTTTTTTTTTTTAAATTTTACTCCCATGATAAGTGGCTTTGGCTGTCTGCTCCCAGCTGGCTACGTGAAGCTGGTCCCGTGTGCACATTGAAATCATGATGGGAAAAAGAAAGTAATTTTCTCTCACTGAAAAACGTAATCTCCTTGAAGCTTATGACAATAAAAGGGGGCGGGGGTGAAGGGTGGGCTGGGGTGGGGTGGGGGCTGTCTAAGGAAAGGATCACCGCTCTCTTCGCCTATTCTGCCACGGGGAAAAAGAAGGAACTTCTTGTCATTGGCAAAACTCAGTACCCCTGCTGCTTCAAAAATGTGCGCACACTGCATTTTGAAACAGTCAATAAAATTCAGTAAATAGCGAAGCTGCCTGTTTCATTATTTTATATCCATGAAGGCTAATAAATATACAAATATCAATTAGATTGTAATCTGTATGAGAAATAAAGAAAAAGAAAAAAAAAAAGTGGCTGTAATAATCATCCGCTTATAGTGATTAATTTGACCTGGACACATGTGATCACTATAAGCGGTTTCCGCTGTGTAATGAAATGTAAAGACTGACAGAGGCTGCCAATCTCCTTAGTTCTAAGAGTGACTGGAATTACTTTAAAGACAAAAAGATTATTCATATATCAAGAAAATGTAGCGGCACATGTTTTAAGTATTTAATAAATGTATGATTGGCCAAGTCCAAATCTGCGTTTTGTTGTTTGGTTACTTACACCTGGAGGTGAGCAATAAGCCTCTCCATAGTGACTCCCTGTTTGACTTTCATGAAGAGGCCGTGGCTGCTCAGAACCATGCTCTCCAGGATGTCCAAGGACACCTGTTGAATCGATGCATCGGTCGCCTTGGCGTTGACGAAGCTGGCGATCTGAAAGGACAGGAGGAAGAAAGGAAGTGCAGTTAAGGTCAGGGAAAACTAATGTGACAAAATACAACAGGCTGTTGAAGAGCAGCAGGTCAAGTACCTTCTCGATGAAGACTGACGAGAGGTTTTCCCAAGAAACTATCCCATGATCCATCAGCTCCATGAAGCCTGTCAGTGTGTGGGTCATGATGACAGCAGGCCTGAACAACACAGACACACATAAACATAAAAGAAATGTATGTATTATGCAAATAAGCCCATTCACACGTTAAGACACAAGAGATACACACAAGTACAGGCTTTCAAATAGCATTCAGACAGCCAGTTTAATCCTCTCAGTAATTTTCTTACTGGTTTAAAGGGTAAATATTTACACTAATGCACTCTAAACCATTTCCACCATGTCACGGAGCACTAAGGCTTCAGATCTCTGTGCTGCTCCTACGTGCTACAGAAGTTCAGCAAGTTTGTCAGCATTCTCTATGATCATGGAAACTGCTCAACATTAATTCATTAATAGGCTTTAAAGCGGAACTCCAACAATTTTACACATCAAAGTCTGTTTATAGATCTTGGGGAATACTATTACATGTGAAAAAAGTTGTATAAAGCCTTTTGTGAAGACTACAAGTTTGAAAATGAAGATAAAACCTAAAAAAGAAATCTGGGGTTGTGGAGTTAGAAAGAAGTGTGCTTACTGGAACTCTGTATCCTACTCCTCCTCTCTACTTGAAGCTATCAGCTTGAGGCTACATTAGCTGCTACTAGCATAACACATTGAAATCTCTAACCGACCTGTTGACAGTCAAGTTGTATTGTGGGTAATGTAGGCATCGGGTTTTGACAAGGAAGAAGAATATGTAGAATAAAAAAGGATGATATCCCTAGTTCTGTGACGGTGGAAACATTTTTTTCTGCAGAGTATGTGTAGCTCCCGTTTGTGTCCCCAAATACATTCAACGGGTAAACTCCACTTTAGCTCAGCAGGATATACATATAAATATAAAGTAACCTCTTCATCCCTCAGCACCAGTCATATCTGTCTGAAAACAGCATTCCAACACAGCCAGGGACACACACTCTTTTTCTCTGTCAGACACACACACACACACACACGGAGTACTAACTCATTAGAGTCTTCTACTATCTTGACCAATAGGAGGTGTCCGTCCCTGCTGATGAACTCCTGAGCAAAGGTTACGTCTGTGGAAACGCCCGCCAGTTGCTTCAGTGAATCACAGCGCACACCGTTGTCCATGCTCTGGATGCCCTTGTACAAGTCATCTGCACAACGGCCCTGTGTTCCCCAACATCACAAAATACACAAAAAGAAACATATATGCTCACACAAACCATTCTTTTCTAGTCGTTCATATGTGATTGATGCTCTTATTTGAAACTGAGTTATGTGCATTGGCAGTGACAGATCAGTGCTGACTCGCACGCAGCTCACTGTAATTTAGCTTCGTGCAGAATGTAAATGAAAGAGTGACGTAGAGAGTGAGAGAGTAAGAGACATGGACAGAGTGAGAGACAGACAGCTGGAGGAATGTGAGAAGAGGGAGGTGAAAGAGGGACGTGGCTGAGAGCCTGGTGGATGCAGACTCACCGGTGCCTTGGTCAGGCGCAGAATGCAGCCGTTCTTAATGTCCAGACGATTCTACAACACACAAACAAACACACACACACACACACACACACACACACACACACAGGAAAAAGTATTTTGAAACCATTAAAACACTGACAGACCACAAGGTAGATGAAGTGGATAAAAGTAAGTGAGATGCATGCACAGACCACAGGGAAGAGAAATATGTGGGATGCGAGTACACAGCTGACCCACACACACAGATGTAAACATCACAGTAACCCACATACACACATTCATACTTAAAAACTGTAGAGAAAGCTATGACTAATTACTACTGACAGTCAGCAGTTTAAGGGCAAAACAATCACACAGAAAAAATGGATAAAAACAATCCAAAAGACAAACAGACTGTGGGCATGTGAATATGCATGTGTCTATGTGTGTTAGTGTAAGTGTGTATGTATATACAGTATCTACACATATCTAAATATGTAAGCGTGCACTTCTGGTCACCAAAATTGCAAAAGTTAGTGTGTTTGCAGCTCAAACTTGTTAGATAAGTTTAAAAACTCTTGCTAAGGAAGGTATCTAATTCAAACTTTATGAAAATATGTCGGGCAGTCAGTGCAGATCGCCATGAACAGGAAGAGCTGTTTTGTGCCTGAATTGAAAGCCAACTGTAGAGATTGATTGTAAATCTGGGCAGACAGATTCAGTAAAGATGCTCGGGGCTGCTGCCAGGATCTACCCTGAGAAAAAAAAAAACACCTTCTTCCATTTCCTTCACTGTGTCTTATCCTTTAACCTAAACAAATCTTTACATGGACGTTTTCTAAAGATTGCTGTTGAAAGCAGGAAATAATCACATTATTACACTGCATGCAATCAAGCTAATTGTTCCTCACACTCATCAAGAAGCTGCTCTTAAATAGAAACATGTGTTTAACGCCAAACTCTCTGACTTCAAAGTCTGAGTGTAGAAGTGCTAAAACTAAACGCTGGCTGTGTTTCACACGCTAATAACAGCACACTTATGACTTATCTCACTGCAGTTTATTACAATAAATAAAGCATCTTTCTCTGCATTTAATGGTTTTTACAGCCCTGCCTTCAACACTAAGAGTGAGGGGCGGGGGGGGAGCTTCCAGTGGCAACCTTTTTAAAAAAGGTCACTTGACATCAAGAGGCTCAGTGTCTTTCCAGCTGTTTTTCTCATTTTCTTTCTCTCTCTCTCTCTCTGTCCTTTTTTCAGTCTGTCTCCTTCATTTTTAATAGCATTAATCAAATTCTGTATCCTGGGCTCCATTTTTAAGCCAAGTAACTTCAAGTGGTTTGATTTTCAAGGGAAACACACACAAAAGCAGACTGATCTCCCAAAGTGCTGACAAAGTAGTGATTCACTGATTCACTGCAGCGCTTCGACATCTTAAAAAGAGATTTACATCACGCTTGTCTTAAAACGTAGAAACATCTGAGGACTGACTCAAGTCTGTTGCTCAATTTCTTCAAGATGTGTTCGAATACTTACCGGATTGATTCACTGGTGTGGACAAATATTTATGTTGATTTGTGTAGAGATGTGACTCACCGATTCAGTGATGTATGTCTGCACACCATCAGCGTACTGCAGGGCATAGTTGTCAGGACCTGCGAGATTCCAGCTACACACACACAGACACACACAAACACACATACACTGATATAACCGATCATGGTAATAAATAAAGCTGAATGATAATTATATCAAACCACAGAGACACAAGAGTCCTCATCAACTTACCCATCACAGACCTCCTTTATCACAGCAGACAGAGGCTTTTTCTGCACAGAAATACAACAAACAGCTTATAGTCACCAACACACACCTGTTGCATACATGTGGGTCATACCAAAAGGACTTAGCAGACTCTACTATCACAGTATTTTGTCTGTCAGGGAGCTGAACACATGCTACGGTAATGACATGCTCTTATGGGATCAGGGCACCACAGCTATTCTCGCTGGCTGCAAACCTTGTTTGCTGAGAAGAGGAAATCCTAGCGCTCCCCTACGCTTTCTGAACAATGTTACCCTCGGTGCCCAGATCCCTCTTAGTACACAAATAAAAGCCAGACTACTTCCATGTCTGACTCTCAGCTATCCTGCTATTAGTGGTCAGCCCCGCGGTCAACCAATCAAAATGTCTTCGGGGTTCTGTGGTAGACCCAGTGGCTGCTCTGTTATTAGTGGCGGCTGAGAAGGTCAACCAATCAGATGTGTTCAGTGAAGTTGGCTAGACCAATGAGAAGTGTTTGAGGACTGAGAGGATTGGTTGTGATGCACTTGCATTAAAAATAATAACAATAAAAACTGTAGGACATTGAAATATTGAAAATATTTGAATTTTGAAGTATATATGAAGTGCCAGGACTTAAAAATGTGCCAATGTGCCAGTTTCAGTTCTGCTGAAGTTTCCAATTGTTGAAGTTAGCAGAGAGTCTAGAAAGTACCTGTTAGATCCATTCTCTCCGTCAAACTCTCTCAAGTGACGTAGAGTATGTGAGTGTGAGATACACACACACACACACACACACCCCTGCTGTCTGGTTAACAGTTTAAACTACAACTAATGCTCAGTCTTGCGCAAAGAAGGGCTACTTCCCCAACGTTTCTAAGAAAACACATGGAAAAGTTCCCCACCACTGCATCTGATAAAAGCCAGTGGGTTTTATTATAATTTAAATGAATGAGTTGCAATAAAGGCTGTTAGGGTGAGTGAATGATAGAGAAAATGTTAAAAAGATGACCTTCAAATAGTCGTGTTAGTCTAACTACCATTCAACTAATTGAATCATAGGTGTTTATCATATTCACCGAGCCACTTTAATTATATGTGTGCTGCAGCAGTTTTATCAAACCACATCGGTAAGGAAGTGGAGATAGTCACCTTCTGTAGGCACTGTCATAACACATAGTCACCAAAAAGCAGTACGACACTAATATTATCTTCTTCTTTCGGTTTCCAGTGTGACAATAGTTATCTCAGCATTTCAGCCCTGACATTGTGTTACTCTTAACCCAGAAAGCCCCTTTTTTTCTCTGTATCATACATATATATATATATATATATATATATAAAATACCTGACATGTTTCATGTCAGTGCATGTCTGTGTGGTTTGATATGTTAGAGTTTCACTTCTTTTGTTTAAAAGACAAAACAAGTGTTCTACCAAAAATAATTTTTACCAGCCAAAATAATCAATATATTGTGTATTGCCATGGATATGTTATGTCATCATTTTGATCTGATTGGTTCACAGGGTTGAGTAGCCTAATTACCCCAAATGAAACAGTTATGTTTAGGTTTAGTTAATGAGAGCCAGTAATATGGAGGCATTAACATTATCTCAGGCAGACAGTCTTTTGGTCACTTTGTGAAGTGGCAGCTTTGTGATCAGCAAACAAAAATATTTTAAGACGAAGCACATTACATAAATACACATAAGTCCACAATGCAACAGACAACACCTTGTGTGTGACTATTCTTCTCAGACTGCTATATGTACACATGATGTCAAGTTTAGAAATAAGAGGGCAATGAATAGACTCTGGTATGTAGTACACTGATAAATTGATGATCTTCAATAAAGAGAGGCCTGACAGGAGAGTTAAGCTCTCTGGAAATACTAAAAAGATTTCTGTTTTGGAAGGCGCACCTGTATATCAGGGATTTAGACACCAACCATAAACTACAATGTCATCGCTTTGAGTTGCATATCTCTCTATATACTGTCTGTGATGAAAGCTGAAGCTGCCCAAAAAAATTTTTTTGTGGAAGATGAATTGGTTTTGTGTATATTGTGATGTTCTTGCTTCATGCAGATGTCTGACCATCTGCTGGGAGCTCTGGGATCATTCCCACGTGCCACTAGCGGCAAAGCAAACAAAGTCAAATATCCAAGCTATCCATTAAAGGTTAGCGTTATGGTCATTGTAGCTGTCTTTCGGTTTACCAAGACCAACGGATTAAGCAGCCGGAGAGGAGGTGCTGCCTGGGAAGCTCAACAAGAAACCCCCATGATGGCTCAATGTCAGAACGTTGAGCAGCCAGCTGGAGCAAAGTCTGAGAACAGGCAGACACCAGACACTCTCCATGGATGACTGAGATACTAAGATGACATTTTTATTCAATTCATCTACCTTTTGCCAGCATTTAGAGCTTTAAAGGGGGAGCATTTGGAATTGTGTGTGTCTCTGTGTGTGTGTGTGTTACCTGGTCCAGTTGTATGAGCTGGGGGTAGGCCCCAGGCATCTGGATGGCTATCTTCACTATGTCTTTCTGCTGTGGCATTTTGGCACCTCTTGACTGCACCACTCTCTGGCTGTTGATGATAAAAGATAACAAAGAGTCAAAATAAGTCGCTGCATCATATCACATACGGAATCTGACAAAAAAAAAAAAGAGGAAAATCTTTCATGGTGACTTCATTGTTTACCAGGAGGATGTGTGTGTTAAACCATTCAACAATAAAACCAGTAAACAGTCCCAGCCCACTGCAATTACAGATTGAGGTCGTATCTGGCGGGTCGACAAATCACAAGTGTGAATTTTACACTAAAATTTTGTGGCTGGGCTGAAAATCTAGATTCTAAATCTACAAATAATGTTGACTTAGTCTCGACTAAGGCGAGAAAAACCTGATCCATCACCTGGTTGACTTCACTTTTCAAACAGAAACATTTACACGGGGCTGTGCTGAACAATAATGCAGCGATTTTAAAACATGATAAAGTGAGAGCTAACCAATCTGAGAGCAGTTTCTCTGGAAGGTGAAGTGACACGCCCCGTCCTCTCATGAATGACTCATGTCAGTCAATCCGACTATCGTTTTCAATATGAAGTTGTAGAGCGTTATGTTCCTCTTTCACTATGTATGTATGCGTCGAGCCAAACTGAGAGGACTAATCGCTGTCTGAACATGCACTATGGATTGTTGACTCATTCTTCTCCCCTTTCCAACTCACACACACATCATACACACATTTCCTCCTCAGCCTTCAGTCAGCATTCCCAGAGGATACAGAAGAAGCTCTTGTTGTGCTTCCAACCCTCCCCCCCCTCCCCTCCCCCCCACCCTCCTCCTCTTCCTCCTCCTTCCTTGTCCTTCTCCTTTTTCTCCCCTCACTCTCAGCACATGGAAACAATACAGCTGCGTCTGAATTCTTCTGTACGTTCATGAGCTCACGATGAAAGAAAAGAGGTCGAGCTTGTGCCTGCTTGTGTTCGGTGTGATTAATAAGCCCCCACCCTCCGCACGATCTCTCGGATAGTTCGCATACCATCGCCCCACTCTTGAAAAGAAAGCTCTTGCAGTTTATGGTAGGTTTCAAAGCAATGCTCCTGTCAAAACAACCACACGCCTTTACCGTCTTCTCACCTCACTCGCCCCGAGGCGGCGTCTCTCCTGATAAAGAACTACTTCAAAGCAATAATGAAATCGGGGACAACTGAGGCTTGACTCCTGCTGATTTTGATCTGCAACAAGATGCAAACATAAGCACAACAAGTCTGTTTTGGGATAGTTTACATGGACTAGACGGCAAGGAGAGCCTGAGGTTAATGGGTGATATTGCTGGTAACAAAAGATCAACTTTGCTCCAACAAATAACAGTTTGCAGCCTTAATCGTAATGGGATTTGAGGGAATGTAGATTTGTTGAAAGGCAGCTTATGAGTCAGCAAATTCAAGGGCAAACTCCTGCTAACAGCATGTCACGTCTCTGCAACAGCAAAGACCGCCTGTGGATCTTAAGCTGTGTGTATCTGTCTGAGCTGTATAATGATGAATGTGAAACTGAGTCCGTGTGTCAGCTGGATGCCAAATTATTGGTTTGGTTGCACTACAAAGAGGGAAAGGAGATGTGGGTTTTGTGAGTTACACTCTGAGTAAATAATAACAAAGAAGAACTTAAACTTTGATGTTTGCTTATTTAGGTCATGAATATTTAATAATCAGTCATTCAGGGGCTTTAATTGAATAAGACGATGATGTAATGTTATTTTTGCGGCAAAGCAGGTGAAGACGTTCATTTTTCATTTCACTCAACTTCCCTCAAGTCCAAGAACTTTTAGAAAACTGCTTTCAAGAAAAGAAAAGGCAGCAACTATGTTACCATCAAAACCCTTCACAGTTCCTTGTCTCATATTACAACACTGATATTCTATTAAATATAAAAGCTAAATGGTAAAGATATAAACGTATTTGGATTCCCTAAACTGACACACAATTACATCATGCAGCAGAAACAGAGGGGAAAAGGTTTGATAGACAAGTGTAGGAAACGCTTGTTGTTTATGTTTGTTGAAACCAACACCAGATTCTGGCAGACGTTAAGTCCAGAAGGGCAGTTTACAAAGTCACATCAGACAAGAGAAGTGAGTTAAAACATTCAGCGAAGTTCAGAGGACTTCCTGTAGACTGGATTTTCCCAGGCTGACGACAGAGCGCTATTAGTCTACGTTCATTATGACCTGTCCGTACATGCTTGAAGCCTCATGTAACGCCTGATAGCGCTGAGCCTGCCCGACATTCTCACTTCATTACAACAAGATGAGGATATACTTAAGCTGGCGGTTTGAGCCTCGTCTCGTTTCCTCGACTGCAAAACAACACACAGCTCAGCAGGATTAGTGTTGTAACCTGCATTCTGACTCATCAAATCTATTTCATACCACTCATTTAATCACATCAGTGGATGATTATACATGTTTAAGAATTACTACTACTACTACTAAGAGGACAAATAAGATGTTCACATCCAACATCCAAACCTTGTTCTGAGATAATTTCACTGGTTAGATATTCATTTGAAACTACAGGTTTAAGCACTTTAAAACTAGCGGAATTTCTTCAGACAAGCGAAATGACCAGCCGGGAAAACCCTGCACACTAGATAAAGTGTCCATACAAACATATCTTTGGTGGTGTCAGTAGTTGTACAGCTATGTTGTAACCTCATCTCATGAGAAAGAGAAATTATGCTGATCAGTAAAATGAAAGAGGGGAAGTTTCACCTCAGTGAGCTCCGTCTCCATGGAGGTTAACCACTGCAGTGAGTGTGTCTGTACCTGTCTGTGCATGTGTGTCAGGTCCTCTAAATGAAGTACATGGAAGCTGAAACTGCACCGTCTGTTTGCTTTGAAACAGAAGTGAAGTTGAGGTGTTTGTGCGCTTGACTGTCGCTGCAAAGGTAATCATAATAAACCATTATTCTAATGATAATAAAGTTTAATAAAGGTTATCTATTAATATAATATCCAGTTACATTAAATGTTGCGAGTGGGGCTTTGGAGCTGAAATTTCTCAACAGAATATTTATAGGCAACAATTTTTATTTCATTTGTCTTTGTCAAGCAAAAGTTTCTTTGATAGTAAACTGAATGTTTGGGTTTGGAGAAGTCATTGAAAACCACTTTGGACTCTCGCCCACTCTGAAGAAATATCATATAATTTTGGTCAGTGACTGATTATTAGGACAGTAGTAGTACACTATTGTAAACAGGCTGATAACAGATTAATAACCGATCATAGCTGTCATATTAATAGATAGTTAAATATATAAATTGATTGTTTCCCTCTCTATGGCAGGAGAGGGGGAGACAAGTTTGCCAAATTTTACTGTAAAAAGATGTAAAATGAAATGTCTTTCTTGTTGAGCAGCTGTCAGTGGCTTTATTCTCCCATCAGCATGTTGCTTCATTAAAGTTCCCCTTCACTCAAAAATGTGTTTTTCCTCTTGTTCCTACAGTTGGATGTTTGAGTTTCACTGTGCAGAATGATCTATGTGCAGAGTTTGACACTAGATGGCTGTTTTCACATCCATCTGCTGAAAGTGGAAAGTTTCTCTGTGCTCTCTGAAAGTCTGATTTTAAGGGGGCCGACGAGCATGATTTGTGACACCATAACTAATTTTGAAGCCCATCTTGGTCCAATATTCAACTTCTGTGATGTGCAAACTTGAAGCTGGCAGTGCACAAACACTGAGAATGAACTTTTCAGTGAAGTAGGAGACGTTTTGTGTCCCGCAGTTAAACTTCTGAAATTAAATTTGTTTGTATATTTATATACAAATACATTATACATACATTTAACACATTTAATGAGGGAGGAGGAGATGCAATTCTAGGGATTTTAACAAGATAATTGAACTTTTTTTTCACTTTCATATACATGTCTGGAGGGGATCTTTAAGCTTAAAGCCACAAGCACGTTCAGACCTTTTGTTAGTCTGCAGACCCCCTCCTCTCTCTCTCTCTCTCTCTCTCTGTCTGTGTGTGAGTGTGTGAGTGTGTGTGAGTGTGTGAGTAGTGGGAAGCTCTCAGCTGCCTGAAATTCATAACCTGACAGGGTGCCACCCACACACACACACACACACACTTACTATATCTCAAACACAGGACTAAATACAACGTGTTGGACTAAAACCAGGGAAAAAACTCCAGGCTAATGAGATTTAGTGAACTCTGATTTTGACTTTAGAAAGTGAAAAAATATACATGTAACATTCAAATTGTACACTGTAGGCCATTTCTTACGATGGTATTTTATGTTTTACACACTGTAAGCTAGTTCAGTAAACTGAAAACTGAAGTGTTGCTGCATCAATCCACCCAACTATGGTTTAACATTAACTTTCAAGGGAAAAGTAAACGCATGAGTGCCAATAAACGTTAAAACATCACCTGAACTGTTAGTATTTCAATAAAACTGTGACGACTCCTGCCACAGTTTTGTGAAAAGAGTCACAGCAGGTCTGTGAGAGAAATGTGAGAGTCAGCTGCACAGCTTTCTGCGTCCTACCTGGTTTGAAAAGGCTTTACTGTCCTGCAGGAACCGCCGCAGTCGGAGCGAGAAACATTTGCAACGGTGGGTTTTCCCACCTCAAAAACAAGCAGGTCAGTCCCCAGAAACGACTCTTACTCAGAGAAACATCTGAGCTGCTCGGAAAAACAGGAGGTAACTCCTTACAACAAAGTTTTCGGGAATAATTAGTTGACCTAAAAGTTCCGGGTTGGTTTGGAGTAGCTCAGGCGAGGGTTTGTATAAATCTAGCAAGATTCTAACTATCGTCTTCCGGTTATGAGTTTCAAAATAAATCCAACGTGTTTCTCTATAAGCATTAGCGTTAACAAAACTGCCACTATTTATTTATTTCATGGGTCAAATTTCATTCATACACGTCTATGTAAGATTTCATCTTCGGTCCTTTCATTACATCACTGTTAAGACCTCCAACAAATGATTTCAACCAATCATGATTGATATAATGCTTTTATTTTGAAAGAAAGACAATATCCTTTTTGGAAATGCTGTTGCTGCTTATATTTAGTTGGAGTAATTTTTCCTCCAAATTTCCAAGAAGTGGTAGAGGAGCTATAATTCAAAGTTCCGGGTCGGATACAGCTGGTCACAGCCGCCCCCTGCTGTCCCTTCTGACTCCAAGTCTTATTATACAGTACATACTGTATGAATTTCGGTCTGTCAGTGTCTCTCTCTGTAATGATCCAAACCTCCAGAGTCATACATACAAGCCAGCTTCATGTTGACCAGTGGAATTTGAGGGGATAATACACCCTAATCTCAGAATCTTATTACCTACCATCTTGACCGGCTCTTCTTAGATTTGTGGATATTATCAGGCCTCCAAAAAGCAGGCTATGTTAACTTATTTGATGATTGAATAATAAGCACAATAGAAAAAAGGCTGTATAACCTCAGCTGCAAACATCCCTGAATTCTGCTATCACTGGGGCAAATCAAGTTCTGCCCATTCTGTTTACAGTAGCCTGATGTACTGTCTATAGAAATAAAGTAAATGTTCAGAGCTCCTGTTAACAGCTTTCCTTCTTTTGATACACAATTCAGTATTAAATTAACTATCACAACTCTCATCACATTACCTTCACTTGACTTCGTGCAATAGATTTTTCTTTCTACAAGAAAGTAACTCATAACTTTGTCTATTTATATTACAGCTCGATTATATCAGCATATCTGAATACTGTTTGATGTTTCTCTGTAAGTTCCACTGAATTTAGCAGCATATTGACAGGAAACCCACACTGAGACACATACACAAATAATAGGACATGTTGCTTAAAAGTAAAGAAAAACGAAGACAACCAGACAATACACAAAGAATACCAAAGTGTTTATTTTGTTTCATTTGATGCAACTACAGCTTAGCAATAGTGAGCCTGTTAAAAGCAGTCTGTAGAACTGAGTCTCACGCGCCAACACACACACAGACATGATTCATTCAACCAAGTTCTGTTGAACTCTCTGGCTGCTCTTTTGAAGGATTAGGCAAACTCACAACACTGTCCAAACACAATGACCGGCTACTGATCAAGGAGTGCATGAGTAGCAACCAATCTGCCCACAGTGATGTAAAGTGCAACGATGAGACAGGATGCTTTGATAAAGCAGGAGGTTTTGTGGATAAATTCCTTAAGTTTTGAAGTGTAGCCCCAAATTAGTAGTAACAATCCTGTAATAATATATCTAGCAGGTATAAAAAAATAAATGCTATTCTATACAGGCAGTAGAGAGAGATATACACAGTACATACTGTACATACACATCATTCAGGGCAAAAACAGGACATTTCTTTTTTTTTTTTTAACACAAAAGTGATTTTACAGAAGATAGCGCTGTAGAAAGATGAACAATTTTGACATTTGTACTTTAAACAGTCTGACTAGTAACAACTCATCCTGAACTGCTACTCATCACCTGCCCCATGCACAGAGAGAACGATTAGAGTTGGAAAAAAATATCTAATTTTTAGAGTGACAGGCAGTATTTCAATTACCATAAACAGAAAGAGTGAAAAGAAAATAATTGAACGGGATCTGTGCCAGATATACAAAGACGAGCAAAAAAAAAAAAGAGCATATTTCATGACGTGACTATATTCACTGCATCAGTAAAATACATCAGAAATACATACATTTCCTTTTACATACAAATTAACTGAGTACAATGGTATTCATATACATACATACATTATAGCTGAAAGATTTTTCTTTTTGGAGAGGGGGTAAAAAGGAAAAAAAAAAAAGATATTCCTCTGACGGTTAAGTTATATATAAATCAAAGCCATTAAAAATCTGCAAGGTCCAACAGTCTAGAGGCAAAATGAAACTGAAAGTCAGCCTCGTTATAATCAAGCCTCTCAGTGTATAAGTGTTAACAATCAACCAGACAGCCATAACGTGTTGCTTACAGGAGACAGTTTCATTCTAACAAGCACCTTTTTTTTTAGCTTACTGGTTAAAAGACCACATTACCAGTGTCTGCGGACCTTTGTTGCATGTTATACACCCCCCTCTCTACCCATGTTTCCTGTCTCCTTCTCTCTGCACTTTCAACTATCAAATAAAAATAAAAAAAAAGCTTTAAAAACAAAACAAAAAACCCTAAAAGTCATAAAATGTCAGGATTTTATCCGACTAGAAACCTCCCACAAACCCCTGTATTACTTTTTGGTCCTTCAAGCTTCATGTCACAACGTATACTGCTTTAATAGCTCAGCATTACGATCCTCTTTCTCTAACTGGTACACCACAACACTTAAACACTGAAAGGTTTAATTAAGACAAATTCTCATAACTCCCTTGGGATTATAAAACAAGCACTTCATACATTCAGTATGATTAAAAGCACTTTCAACTTTTGCTTCGAGTCTGGTACCTTCTTTTTTATTTGCAAACTATTGCTCTTCCTGTGTTACAAATGTAGTCATTATTATACAATAGTCTGGTGTGCTGGTATTACAAAATATATATTCTCTATGTACATGAGGACAGTGCATATTTAACCAGCTGTGTTTGGACTCATTCAAGCCATGCGTGAGCAGCTGCCGGGTGATAAAGGCTGTTCTCCGTTAGTCTGCCATGACTCTTGACCTGATAGGAAAAGGGTTTCTTTTTTTCCTGAAGACATCTTGACTTAAAGGTGCAGTGTGTAGAATTTAGTGGCATCTAGCGGAACGGACTTGGCAGAAATGAAATATAAAATTCATAAGTATGTTTTAATTAGTGTATAATCCCATGAAAATGAGAATCTTTACCTTAGAATGAGCCCTTTATATCTACATAGGGAGCGGGTCCTCTTCCACGGAGCCCACCATGTTGCACCGCCATGTTTCTGCAGTAGCCCAGAAAGAACAAACCACACACTGGCTCTAGAGAGAGCCTTCTGTGTTGTTCGTCACTGTAGGTTCTTCTACATGCTTGGAAGGGGATGGTAAGGGGAGGGCTATTCAGTTGGTTGCAATTTGCAACCTCACCCCTAGGTTCCACTAAATTCTACATACTGGTCCTTTAATAGAGCGTTCAGTACAAAACACACACGCACATACCGGCACTCACGTAAAGTATGCCTACACACATTCATTCACAAGCGCACAGGAAAGCTGATAGAAACATAACGCTTACATACACATCATACACAATAATCCAAAAATATAATTATTTCTCACTTGTTTTGACTCTGTTTCCGTGGAAAAACAGTGAATAAAATGTTTTGTTCTCGCCTGTATTTCTTCACGAGGCTGTACATCAAGCTGCTGTCTGACTGAGCTCAGGCTGAGCTCAGAGTGTAGGTGCAGTGGTGTCCTTCACCACTGCACCTCTTCTCAGCTTCACTGTCAGTGGGGGAAAATTTGGAGACAATTAAGGTAGATTAGCATATTTGGGCAACTGTTTCCCACTCTGACAACAATCCTAGGGGTCAGAGGTTGAGAATTGGGACGTCAAAAAGGTCACAAAGGCCTTCTGTTTCATCCAGGTTGTATATGTAGTCGTGATCGCTGGGTGGAGGGGACAGACGGAGGAGAGGCGAGAACACTGGAGGTGAAAAACAGAGAAAGAGATGAGGAATAGATACTGGATGGATAAGAGGAGGTCATGTGAAATTCACATTTTTTTCTTCTCTTTTCCTAGAACTCTACTTCTCCTTTTCCAAACTCACCTTCTGATGACATCAAGTCCTCCAACAGATCTCCACTCATGATCTCTGTGAGAGAGAAAGAAAATATTTGAGTGACTTTAAGTCTACAGGACATTGAGAAAGTGGTACGCAGGTTCCTCACAGTAGAAGAACACATCAAATTTGTCATTTACTAAAGAGACATTTACCTTTTGTTGGATCAAACATTTCAGAGAGCTCTTTGGGAAAGTCCAACACTAGAAAGAAAGCAAAAGGGACATATCAGCAATATAGTCAGTATTTAAGTGTATGATATGAATTAACATTCATTTGTGGAAAGTGGAACAATCCAATTTAATATCTGCATCACTGTGTATGAGATGTGAGCACAATGGCATTATCTGGCACCAAACTTTGGGGGGAAAAATGTACAAAATGCGCCTAATTAAAATCTAACAGACTATGTCATCCCTGTCTCATCATCTTTACTCTTTGAGTGAGGCGGCCTTTACAAAGCTCCATTTCAAAGAGAGACAGACAGAGGTTCAAAAGAGCTCAGCAACATTTAACTCACATTCAGAGGGATCTGACTTAATTGGTTCAAATACTGCAGAGGCAGAAGAGGACACGGATCCATCCAACGAGGCAGAGGACTGAAGTTGCTGAGTAACTGTAGCGGGTGTGTCTGTTGTTGGGGTGAGAGGCGTGGTGCTTGTTGCTTCTGAAATTAAAAAAAGGTGTGAAGTTTGAGACAACATGCTGTAAATAACCACAAAAATGGTGGTTCTTTGCCTTGTATTACAGTGTTTTACGATGACAGACATTATTCGTAGACAGTAACAAAAGTCCAAGTGTAATAAAAATTTACAACATTTCAGCTCAGTGCGCTCCTACCTGTCACTGCAGCTGTCTGGTTGGCGACTACAGCTGATGTTGTGGCGAGACCAGGTTTTGTAGATGTGGCTGGAGCTGCTTTGGGGGCCTGGGGAGTGAAAAGGAAAGAAAAGGAGGAAAGTGAAGACATTGCATGATAAAGAAAAATGCATCTGTAGGATATAAAAATGCAGAGGTCAGTGTTTTAAATCTTTTTCAAACAACTGTTATATCAATGAAGTAAACTGAGAAAAATTTCACTGCAGTGCATAGATAGTCTTTCATGAATAAAACTCCAGCCTGAGAATACTGCAGGGATTCTATAGTAAACAGTTCGATACATAAACAGTACTGATTGCACAGAGAAAACTAATATCTGTGTGGACCTGGGAGGCAGCAGAGGGCAGCTGGGAGGTAGGCGTCGGTGCTGGGAGGTTTTGAAGGACGTCATCTGGAGGAGGGACGGGCAAAACAACGGGAGAGGCACTGGACGGGTCCTTATTGACCAGCAAAACCTCGATGGGACCAGATGAACTCTTCAGACGTATCTGGTATTTTCTTTGTCCGTTGAGAACCTGGATACACACACAAACACCCAGTCTGAGACATGAGACAAAAAAACAAGTAGATGGACCTGAGGGACATGTAATATGCACATATGACTTACAGCTTCTGGTATGGGCACTTCTAGTTGTGTACCAATGGGAGCACGGATTGCTAGGAGTGTGTCACCTGCGAAAGAAGGACAAGTGAGTGATGAGAGATTGAAACTATGAATGTTGATTATAAACAGTAGAAAAGACAAATGTATATAAATTGAGCATCAGAAAAAAATACCTTTGAAAGCTCCACAGAGGTCTTCATGCTTTACATATGCCATAGTATGAATGTGTTAAGGGTCAATTTGTCATAACCATGTTTGCTAATAAAAAAGAAAAAAACATCTCAATAGACATTTGCACATTGGCACACATAACTGGTATTCTGTAAAGCCATTAGTAAAAGTCACTTCATCTCCAGGATGTTTGGTTAACCGAGGCCATGATGTTTAACTGAATACTTCAGATTTATTGAGTGAGCAGAACAGAGAGCCTCAATAAGAGCTCTGTGTTCAACGGAGCTGGCAGAGTCTGGGGGGATGTATGCCCAGGATTATCCCCTATGAGATGCCAGATGGTGTTCAGATTGGATATGTGTTTCACTGTCATGTTGTGTCTACTGTTGCTCTGTGCCACTGAGTGCCAAACGCACATATCAAAATACTGACCATGAATGGTTTTCACAAAGCATTCATCACAAAACGTCTATGAGCCTGCAAATTCACTAAATATATTCCCTCAACAAGTGTAAGTTACCAGCAAGATAATGTCCAGATGAGGTTTTCATTCCGGCCTCAAAAGCTCTACTGAAATATCAAAATACACAGAAAGAATCATGTGATTAAGAAAACTGCAGAATAACCTGTCACATCACATCAGCGCTGACCATGGGACACATCACTAAAAAACAATTACCAGCTGTAACATGCACATAAATACACAAGACTGTGAAGTGAAGGATATGGGCTGTTGTTGGAGTCGTCTGTGACATTCTTGATGCTCTGCTGGACCCAGACTCTCTGCTGGTCCAGCTCGTTTTCCCTGAGAGCCAGGTCATCTAACTCAGCCTTCAGATCAATCAGCTTATCAGCTATCTCCCTGGTGTTGCAGCCTGGACCTACACCCCTGAAACACAAAAGGCAAATACCGTATGTGGTCACGTACAGACAGCCGGCAAAGATGAAGAGGTTTCACTCACTCATGAAAACACATGCTGTTTTTCATCAACACCCTGCTTTGTATTAAAACAGATAAACATCCTCATCCATTTTCTTGTGGCTACTTATTCATCTTTCTTGAATCAGGACTGCAGCTGCATTGATGGGAGACATTCCTTTTTTTTAAAACCACAAATATTGTTATTACCACACAGACCTTAACGTTAATTGTTTTCCTATGAATGATGACTATAAATAAAAAGGGGTCACTATTCCTACACAGTTGATTTGATGTGGACCCTGACCCTGTAATTACCACTGACAGTTTGTAATTTTGCCTCAAAGTAATTGATTTTTGATTGATTTGAAATCCAATGTTCTTGATGACGGAGCCAAAACAATGAAAAAAAAAATATAAATGCACAGCGCTGAGCAAAACCATTTAGACATTTCCCTGTACATTTCACCTCTCACCAAGAGGATGTAACAGTACACTTACTACAGACAGGTGTTTCTCTTTTGTTCATGCCATGTTGTTATAGCGTCGTTATGATACTGTTGATTGTAGAATTATTACAGTAAAGTGAAAAATACAACATACACATGAGCATGTGTCATGCCAACAGATATTCTGATTTGTTTCATGACTTCACGTTCTTCTGTTCAACAGTCATTTTATCTACTGTTACAACTCACATACAGTCCCGGACTGATGACCATGTTTGTCACACAAGCAAACATAAGAATGCACAAGAAAAAACGTGACATCAACAATTAGTACTGTGATTCTTCAGATGAATCAGCTTCTCAGCCATTTGTTTGTAGCTGTAATATGTGCGTGCTCTATAACAAAGTGAAAGTGGTTTGATGGTTTGGTCAGCGTACTTGCTGCTAGACACGCTTGATGGTTTAGTCTTCTCAAAACCTGCGAGCAGTTCCCTCACTGAGATGAAGACCATATTAGGTTGGAGAAAATTTTAAATTTAATGAGATCTACCTTGTGGAGGTTTTTTTTTTTTAATTTAAAATTTAAAATGACCATTTAGTTTTGTCTTCTCATGGAGAATCCTTTTTATTTTGGCACTTATTTAGACAATTTTTCCACCTTTGGAGAATAAAAATAAACCGTGGACTCACTTCCATTGGATACTGTTCTTGGATTTCTTCTCTATTAGTCCAATTCCCTCCAGCACATTAGTGATGTCGTAAATTCGTCGCTTCTGCCGCACTGCCAAGGTGTCTGCTGCCTGGATGACAGGACAAAAGCAATGGAAAATACAACAGTGATTACTAGCATCTCCTTTAAAAGGTTCATAGCAAAAAACACTGACGCTGTATCTCTACCAACAGGTCCTGCACCCTGCAAATAAAAACTATCTGGTTTCACCAAATATAACGAGTGTCATTTATATTTCCTTCCTAGCCCAAGTATTGTGCCTACTTAGTGTTTTACAAACTAATGATAACCATATGGCTGGTGCTGATAAGTCTAGGCTTTGTCATGTATGCACTGCAGTCCAAGACCTACTGAATTACGACCAGTAAACCATAGGGATGCTTTAAAAAACACAGTTTACATAACAAAATCTTGTTATTCACAAATGCAAAACAAATGTAAAGACTTCTATTTCAGTGTGGCAGTTGGCAGGAGGGTTCACAGGTGGCTAAGGCAAATTCTTTACCTCTTTCCGCAATGTGAACATATACACAGACACCTGCCAGAGAAGAGTGCTGTTTATCAGTACAAAGCTAACTTATCTCACTGTTTTTTTTTTTTTACTTTCTAAAAAGGCTTTCATGGGGTCAAAAAATGTGTTATAACAGATTAATCTCACCAATCGCCAACATTACAGCTTACATCTCATAATAGTAAAAAAAAAAAAAAGTTAATTTTTCTATTTCATCGAAGGGAGAGAGACTAAACTGGTTTTGGTTTTATTTTTTTTAGCAGGTAAAAATGAGAATGAAAGAGAAAGAAATATACGCATTAAAAGTCTGGTATTTTATCTATCTGCGACATACTTGAGCGTCAACAGCCAATGAAGCCAATCTGTCATGTCATAGAGGCCACCGTGAAAAGAAAACTGTTCTATTAAAGAAACCGTAATGCTTGGCTGGTCAAGCACCCATCTGGTTTGCTCATCAATTCAATTCCAATGTTTTAACTGAATGGATGGTTAAAAACATGGATGCCAATGTTTTTCAAGTATTTGTATTACAACTTGACAAGTGTATGTTTTGATAAGTCTTGGCTGCAGGTTAAAACCCATTTTACAAGCTTATTAAGCGTTAGTGACACTGGCTGAAAAGACCAATACACTTGAACCATATGTATCTTATTAGAAGTAAACACTATCTAGCTCTTTAAGTAACTTTAACAGGCTCTGACACACAGCCTGCTCTGCAAGTTGGATTTTAGTTTTGTTGCTGTTGTTAATGTGACATTTAAACAGCTATTTTAATGCAGTCCTAGACTGCTGTTAGTGGAGAACAGTGCTAACATTGAATAATGCACTTTTAATCGAAACGTTACTCCACCATTGTTAAAGTATAGGCTACGTCTTTGAAGTAACCCTTGAAAACCATCTAAGTGAATGCAAGTCGTTAAGTGACAAGGACATTGTCAATCAGGAAAAAAGTTGTTCATGTGTGAAGATGCAGTGGCGTTAGCTCAAAAGGGAACGACAAAAGCTGACCCACTTTTAAAACTTTGAATCTGCAGGGGGCAGTCTGAAAAGTTGACCAGGCAGTGTCCTCAAAGTTCAGTTTGTAACCTTACAGCGCTCCCCTTCGAGAAACGTGAAAAATACTACGACACAGCATTTAAGTGACGGTTAGAAGGTAAGTTAACCCAGGCGTATACAAACTGCAAAGCCATATGATAAGAGCTATCGCCCATTCAAATTAGCCTGTCACCAAGCTAGGCTAGGCTAGCAGGCAGGCTAGCGAAACTGCATGTAACCTAACGACAGCAGGCAGCTCAAAATGACATGTGCTAGCTAACAACAAAGACTGGCTTGCATGCTCACAGCTTTCAGATCCAACACTCCGTCCTTCGCCTCCTGCAGTAAAGTCACAAACTTGGTCGTGAGCAGCCCGAGGCTCTTTTCGTGCCTGCTCGGGGTCTGTGGCTGCAGCGAGTCTCCCACAGCTCCCAGTTCGCCTCTGTTACTGGCCGACTCCAGCTCCATCATCACCCGGGACCAGCTCCGTACTTCCCCCCCCTGCCTCCCCGACCAAACCCCGGCCAGCGAGCCCAGGAAAAGCACGCCCAAACCCCGCAGTCAGACAAACAGAAGGCCGGTGAAAGTGTGCAGCAGATAAACAGGTGGTTAACGACGTAGTCCGACCAGGTTTGCCCCAAATTATTTCACTAAATCGACGTGAACAGGCTGAGTGTGGTAATTCAATGAGCAAGCAGTCGGTAGGAGAGCCGTTGGCCACGCGAGGTATGACGGGACGGTTCAACCGGCGGAGGGAGCATCTGCCAATAACTACACCATCTCAAAAGCGTATAAGATAACAAGAGTGTGTTTATGAAAAACGCACGAAGTAAATAACATTTTCTAATCTACTGATCGATGTTCATTGTGGTTATCGATCGATAAACTACAAGGATTATGAGTTATTTTGTTTTTTATAGCCGAAAAATAAGGGTTATCGGGACTGTTATAGTAGCTCTATTTGTACACATTCCCTTACCCACTCAAACTTGAAGAAAACACACGCACGCGTCTATGAGCGTGCATACATACACGCACAGACACTACGCGCGCGCGCGCGCGCGCGCGCACACACACACACACACACACACACACACACACACACACACACACACACACACACACACTTATCAACATTTTCTAGACATATCAAATAAAAAAAGCCATACACTTGTTTTTTTAAGCATTTATGGGGACAAAACTTGAGTATTGAGTATTTTCCAAATGCATGTCCTATAGGCTACGTTGTGCAGTAGTCAGTGAGAGACTGGGCTCGTCACTAAAACAGTCAAGCATGTAGTGCACAGATAATGTTAAAACTTATTTTTTAGCAGATGTTTATTAGATTATATGCAATATCAAGAATATAAATAAATAAATGCGCAAATAAGTAATCAAACTACCACCGTACAGCTCTAAAGCAAGTCACGGTTAAGTTCAACTACCGTTTTACATCAGAAACACATTTATCTAAAACATATGCAATTGAGAAAGTAATATTATTTTAAGTATAAACTTTTTAAAAATCTGATTAAAAGGGAAATGGGAAATCTTCTCTTCTCTTGTCTTCTCTTCTCTTCTTGGAATAGCATCACCATTACAAGGAATGTTGATGGTCGTATATAAACGTCACTTTATATGTCCATCAGTTTTTTGGGGGTGTAAATGAACTCGTTTGCTTGCTAATAAACATTTTGATACTAATGGAATATATCTCGAGTATGTAGTCCTCAAGAATACAGTGTAATTGATTTGGAAATCACAGATTCATGGAATTGAGATACTTTGAAAAGTCATCTTTTTTTTATAAGTGGGCTGCATAATAGAAGTGAATCAGCTGATAAGATTGTAGCGCCCTCTTAGAGAGAAGAGAAACATCAATATAGGGGATAGATATCCAACCTTTACTTCAGAGATCATGATAATTATGATAGAACATCATCATTATGACGCCATTCCTTGTTAAACATTAAGGATCATTATTATTATTTATTCTAATTATTTATTGTCATTCTTTTTTGGCATTATTTATGGTGAGATATTAAGGGGCATGGTGTTGCAGTTGCAGTTTTTTTGAGGGAGTCTATCCAAAACAGCAATATCGCTGGAAAGGACCACGACGCTGAAGTCAGCTGCCGATTCAGGGTTAAGGGAAGTTAAAATTTAAGGGAAGGGAAGATTACCAAAGAGACTCCGGAGACTCATTAAAACACAGCTTCAGATTTGTGAAACCTTTATTCTATTTGTGAAAACTGAAAAAAGATTTCACTGCTTTTTCGCCCATCCATCCCACATCAGACCAGATCCAGAGAAACCACTATACTTAGACCTGTCAAATCTGGACTAGATTATTACTATTTGACAGGTCTAAGTATAGTGGTTTTTGATCTGGATCTGGTCTAATGTGGTCTGGATGGAGAAATATCGGTGAAATCTCACTTTTTTCAGTTTCAGACCTGAGTGAGAGAATCTTTTTAGTCATTTTCCTATCTGATAAATAAGCTGATATACCTTCTCCACGACGTTAGTATTCCCTTACCTTCAGTTTTGCTGTAGGCGGCTGGAAGACAACCATCTCTTTTCTTTTACTTTCATTCATAAACCAATTGAGCAGTTTGGCCAGCAGGGGGCGGTACTGCCTAAGAAAAACATTCTTGTAAATTAAACTTGGGTACTTTAGGTATGATTCGTGACTCTGTACTTCTGCTTTGTGTTTGAATTTTTTTTTAAAATACCCAAATAAAAAATAACCTATACACCTTAATGAACTCATCAAGCCTTCAGGCTCATACTATAGTAGTTCTGATGTACAAGTGAAAACATAAATAAAACAGCTGGAGTCGCGAAACTGCTATTTCTGTCACATGTTACACTGAAGCAGTCAGCTGACTGAACCAAACACCAGAGCTGTCTGTGCAACAGGAAATACTACATTCACCCACACTCAGGTAAATCTGCATCTCATAAGATTTATTTCTTCACTAAATAAATGAAAAAAATGTGGCCAGCTATACATATTCACAACAGATTCTACCATATTCAGTTCATTAGTTTTAGCTTCGTAGCTAAACGTTAGCTTTGCTGCTACATGAACGATGACAGGCTAAACGGAGCTGCCAATTGATTACAATTAGCTATTAACGAACACTTACTGATTTAACACATGCAAAAATGCCATTGACTTGGATTATTAGTAGTAGCTGGTAATTTCATTGTTAAGCAAAAGCTGTTGCTGTATATGTAGGCAACGTTATTAATGGAAAAAGTCTTTGTGACCGTGAGAAGATGATGTGGGCATGTCTTTATTGATGATAGGCTTCACTTAACGTTCAAGATCGACCATTAGACTTTTAGAGTCTATCAAATGGGGACTGATGGACAAATTCAAGGAAAACTGAACATTTGTCTTACTCCATGTGAACATTATTTCTACACAGAGACTTTAAAGTATATCACTTTCATTCGTATGTAAGTACTGACTTCTGTTTTTCAGCTTAGACCATGAAGAAGAACAAAGGAAAAGCCAACAGCACAGCTGAGAAGGAGTTTGTGTTTGAGTTCCGGGCAGGGAAACACAACTGTGTCCTCAAAGTACCCCTGCAGTTCCCTGTTCAAGAGAACATCAGTGACCTTCATGGACGCCTGATGCTGCTACATAAAATACCCTGTTACATAGAAAATGGTGAGTCCTGCTCTCAATAAAAGTAGATCAGTTTCACAACTATTTGCTGGAGTGAATTTGTCAAATGAATTACATAAATCCCCGTTTCCCTTTTAGTCCTAACACCAGCCATCTACCGTAGAGCCTAAACACAAGCATTTATTTGGGGAAACCTGTCAGTGGTTGTACGTGGCCTGGCAGAAAACGTTCTAGCCAGACACTGTTAATGTCAAACGTACTTTTCACTCCATCCCCTACTTGTCTTTTAAAAGAAATTGACAAATCATTAAAAATGTGTACATTCTGATTAATAAGGGATCATATTTGTCCCAATCTACTCTTATGTCAGACACTAGCGCTGAACACTGAATTGATTTTTGGGGACTGCAAAAATGAACAATCCTTGATAAACATAGTTATAAATACATATAATCTATCTTTAAGTATTTTTATTGTATTGACATAAAATAAAATTAAATTCTCAAAGCCACATTTATTGTAGGAATGTAGAAAAGCAAAAACAGTGAAAGGGTTATTACTAATGTTATTAGTACATTTGGACTGATGCAAGACCCCCAAACTACTCTGTAACGCCCCCCTAAACTCTGTAAACCAAATCTACACAGTTGGAGAAGAAACGTCAGATTCTGTTTGTTTGAAATGAATCTAATCCAATAATTTTCTCCACATGTCTTCCTGGGAAAGGGAAAATATGGTCAGACTGCATGCTGTTTGTGTGAAACCATAAAGGAAGGAACTGATCCAGCATATTGTTTCTACAGCGTCCAACTTGGTTTGTGCAGAAATGAAAACCTTTTGTTAAACGTCTTTTTTTTTTGCTCTTCTCTTAGAGCTAAAAGCGTCGCTTTCCAACTTCATCGAGAATGAGACCATTCTGGATTATGACAGAGAGGCGGAACTGGCCCTGCAGAGACTCACGACAGGAGATGTGGATGTAAACCAGCTGGCCAACGCATGGACCAGGTCTTATGTAGAGGTGACACATTTCAGTATGTTATTGTGCTTAAAACTAACATCAGAGTTTCTATTAGCTATTAGCAGTTTACAGCACAAGCACACCATGTCTCTAATCTTTTTAATTAAAATTCAGTGGTTCATGAATAATTATACGTAAAGTAAGTGAGCGACCTTAATTGATTCTACACACAAATTACTAAAAAAGTAAGATATTTCTATAAGAATAGAAGAATAATTTGGACAACATGTATTCTTGACAGGTGTTCCAAAAAGTTAATTTCAGACACCAGCTGCTTAACACACCCTGATCGTATATCCACTACTCCATGTTTGTGTAGTAGCGCAGCACAGTGTTTCGGAAGTGTCGTCGGTATGCTCCCGATAACTTCGGGGCAGTCACGGATCATTAAAGTAATTTAAAGAGAAATAGTGCAGCGAGTTAACAAACTGACTATTCAGGAATTCTGGAGAAGAAAAAAAAAACTCATTACATGAGCCTGTTTGCTACATTTAGTGTCTCACTTACTCATTTCACTTGGTTACACTCGGATGCGTTTCTTCCCAGAGATCCAATATGTGGTGGCGGATGCACATAGTTGAAAACAGAGTCATCACTTTTACCTTATGGATCAATAAAGAAAAAAAAAAGAAGAAACAAGCAGAGAGATAGATGTGGACTTTGTGGGTTTGTAATTAAATTGAGCACAGTCTTCTCACTGACACATTTCTTTGAAAGCGAGTGTCTCTTATTTCAACTTTAGAGAGAAGAAATAAGATCATTTGGTTTAACACTTCAAAGTTCAGGAGTCTAAACTCGGCTGTAACCTGCCCAGGCATTTATAAAAAGACTTGGGCTGCCGTAGCCTTTGCTGTGAAGCCCCTCTGGCCCACTGCTCTCGGTCATTTAGGACTGGCTAACCGTTAACGTTTTACTGCAGTCACACAGAAATACACATGGAAGCTTTCCAGTGTCCGTCATGTTTGTGGCTCAAAGATTCCTGAGCCTGTATAAATAGAGGAGTTTCAGATTCTGAATACTGTTCTGTTGCTTTTCTAATTATGGATGTGATACATCAACTGACCTGGTTTATTTAGCAAAGCATAACATACAAGAAAAAAAAAAGTGTAGCATATTTTCCATTTCTTTCTTCCTCTTTTGCCTTCTTCTTAACACAGTGAAGATTTAGTCTTCCTCTAAATATTGAGAATTGTACTCTCACCTTTTCTACTGGAAATTCACCTTTACTCACAACATGCAGCAGATCATCACCCACAATGGCAGTTTTAGTTTCATACAGACAACAAACTCTTCAATTTAGACTCTGCAGCCTGATGATGCCCCCCAAAAATGTAAATTCTCACAGCTAATTGCCATTTCGAGGTACTCATTTTCTCTCTTCTGTCGCCATCTCAGACTACTCTGGAGCACGCTCGGCCTGAAGAGCCCAGTTGGGATGAGGACTTTGCCGATGTTTATCATGAGCTGATCCACTCCCCTGCCTCTGATACCCTTCTCAACCTGGAGCACAACTACTTTGTTAGCATCTCTGAGCTCATCAGTGAGAGAGACATGGAGATTAAGAAGCTACAGGAGAGGTTGGTATTAGGGATTATTGCCTGGAACCAGGATCCATGTTTGTCCTGCACATACTGTATTCCTCCAGATCTTTTTTTTTTTTTCTTTTTTTCATACCACAGCATTCATAGCCTAAACTAGTTTGCAATGCCCGTCCTTAGATGGGCTTTTAAATTACATAAAACTCAACAGTAAAATACATATGAAACTACACAAGACTCAACAATATATACAGTATCTGTACATCTAAGCACAAAACTCAACAATACATATGCATATATTACAACACGAAACTCAACAACAAAGCAGCAGAAAACACACACAAGTCATGAACAAACACCATAAAAGTTTCATCAAACAAGAAGAACCAAATCACTCATGACTGCATGTCTGATCCCTCTTGGAAAACTGTTTCAGTTTTAGTTTAAAATGTTCCCAGTCATGATCCATTTTGAGCTCTGTAGGTAAAGAGTTCCACATGTTAATCCCCCAAACAGAAAAAGCCGTCTGTCCAATTGAGGATTTACAAAAGGGCACCTTGCAATTCCCAGTAGACGCACCTCCTGTTATTGAGCCAGAAACCCTGAGAGCTTCCATTACATCACTGAGCACCTGAGGATCCCGAGTATTTAAGCATTTATAGATGAGGTTAAGGTTAGCGAATTAAATAACACACATGCATACACAAAGAAACATGTGAGAGGGCAATGGTGCCTCTACACAAAGTAGATTTTATTATGGCAAATCAGTTATTGTCTTCATTTAAGTCATCCTACCTCAGGTTTTCTCAATTTCTAATGGAACCATATGTCAGTCACCTGTCATGGAAACAGCTTATTTCTAGTACTCATAAATTGTACGGATGGTGATGCGTTTACTCATGGGTCTAATCAAATCAATGAATATTTTCCTGTCTGGCAGGCAAGCAGCAGAAATGGACAAAGTGATGCATGAGCTGGGGAATACTTTGAGTGACCAGGATGTAAATGCGGTGGCCTCTCAACACTTTGATGCACAGCAGGTAAAAAAGAAAAGAAAAGAAGCCGGAGTGCTCCGTAGCCTGTAGCAGTGTTAAAACCAGGTGCGCCTTGATCTCAGTGCAGAGCCAATGATATCATTTCACTACAGATATTTCAAGCACAGTTTCAATTTATCTTAGTCTTCCCAGTCAGAATATGCTGTGTGTGTCTATCCCAGTTGAATTAAAGTTCCTCGGTGTTTGACATCGTTTCTTCTTTGAACAGGTGTTGGAGAACAAGTGGGCCAGTGAGCTGAAGCAAGTGACTAGTATACAAAAGCAGGAGTATCAGGAGTGGGTCATCAAACTGCACCAGGACCTGAGGAAATCCAACAACAGCAGCCAGATTAAGTGAGTTTTTCTTCATGTACTCGTGTGTACACAATAAAAAAAAACACAAGAAAAACCTGTTACAATATTATATTTGTGTGTGTGTGTGTGAAGTGAAGCACAACCTTTGTTTGTGTATGCACATGTGTAATCTAAAGGCATCCTTCACACCCATACGCACCTGAACAGCCTCTTTCAGTTCTGTGACAATCCCACTTATTCTTTCAAATCTCAGGGTGAAACACAAACAGTTGATTCAAGATAATGAACACTGGAGTCAGGTGCTTACTCTTGTTTGGTAGAAAAAGAGAAAAGCTGCCGTGCAGATAAGGATGAATTCAATGTGCAGATGCAGCAGCTTGGAGCGTAACTGTCAAAAGGCAGCGTCGGAGCGGCACGTCTTTATTTACTGACGGTGTGCCATCAGCAGTCCAGGGGTCTGGGCTCATATGGGCCGTGAGGTTTAAGTTCAGTCTAATTGTCAAGTGATTAAGCGTTGAAGTAGAGTGAATATTAAACTTTAAACTAACACTGGCACACTAGGGGCACCCTGGTTGCCTAATGGTTAAGGCGTATACCATATAACTGCAACGTCCATGGTTTGATTCCCGGCCGGGGACCCTTGTTGCATAACACACCTCTCTCTCTTCCCTTTTTTCCTGTCTTGCTACACTGACTCAAATAAAGGCAAAATGCCAAAAAAATAATAAAAAAAACAAAACAACATTGACAAAATAGGCTGATTAGAAGAAAAGAAAAGGAAGGAAGCCGGGGAGTAGCTGGGTAGCAGAATCTAAATGAAAACAGCAAAAACTTGTTTTATTGACTCATAAAAGGAGATGAAACAAAATAAAATGCTGTGTTCTTTTATGGGAATTGTATTGCTGTTTGGGTCTTAACTACAGATGAAACTGACCCTTCACTGACAGGATCTCAACAGGATCTAATCCACAACATGACACGTCTGCAGGCCCTTTGAAGTACATGTTACGTTTATATAGAAATTGAAGTAATTACAAGAAATCAAAAACACATATTAGTCAGACTGATGCTGAGCTTTGCAGTATCAGTAATTACTGCTATCGTGGGATAAGAAGTGAAAAAAAAAAAAAAATCTAATGGTGGAGAACAGTAATGTAACCCAGCAGAGTGGTGGTTTACATTTAGGTTTCACGCTCCTCTGCATATATTAGATAATCCATCAAAAGACAGATACTGCCTCCACCTGTAAGCTAAGAGCTTTGTAGACAAAAATGTGCTGACCCTGCATCACTTCTCTTTAATTATGAATATCATTATCTTGTTATGTGTGGGAAGAATTCAATACATTCTACATCAGCACTCAGAGCACTTTATAAATATGCATTTTTAGTTAAAGCTGTACGCCAGAAAAGAAAACAGCAAACAGCATTAATGTTGGCTTTTTCATTCCTTTTGATACTGTTTCTTATTTTTTTTGCTAACAAATGTGTTTTACCTTAAAAAAAAAAAGAATGAAAGAATGAATCCAGATAACTAACATGCCGAATAATTGTTTTGAATTGTTTATAACATTAATATCTGGGACTAATCTACTACGTTATTGCCTTTCATCTAGTGTCATCTGGTTTATTGTCTGCAGAAGTAACCACAAAACTGCTACGATCACAAAAATACTCGTTACTTTTTTTGCGAGGGTGCATTTTTCCTTTTATCATTGTGAACAGCGCATCATAAAACCCATCATGTCTCGTTCAGGGTGATTAAAAACTCCTTAAAAATAAAATAATAATAAAATACTCAAATACAACCATAACACTTTATTTGCTTTCTCTTGGGATGAAACCTGAATGAATCTCTTCAGTGTTTTCTTGGACCTATAAAACATGCATTTCATATACTGTTTTTGATGTATATTAGTTATAGTTATTGATTTGTTTGCACGATTGATTTCCAGCGAGGAGATCAAGGTGCAGCCTAGCCAGCTGTCAGAGCTGGCGGACTCTGGGGCCAGGATGTTTGAGGAGCAGCTTCAGCTGGAGGAGAGCTTCACCATACACCTCGGTACTTAACATCTAATATACTTAGTGTTAATACACAGTTTTGTGACAGCTGACTTATCAGTAACCATGTTCATAAAACACTTTTATTCTATTTTTTAGACACAGTATAGATGCAACCTATAATATGTATCTTTATTTGCTATTTTTTTGTCCAGGTGCACAACTGAAGACCATGCACAACCTGCGGCTGGTCCGGGCAGACGTGCTGGATTTCTGTAAGCACCGTCGGCACGGCAGCAGCGGAACGAAGCTGCGGAGGCTACAGACGGCCCTTTCTCTCTACTCCTCCTCACTCTGTGGTCTGGTGCTGTTGGTAGACAACAGGGTCAACTCATACAGCGGCATCAAGAGAGGTCCGATTACATGTCGTGTATATAATAAAATATAATGTAATGTTTTGATGGTGTACAGAGAGATGTTTTCTTATCACCTGGGTGACCAAAGGTGCAGTGCAGTTGTGTAACCATATTTTTGTTGTAGCATGATAAGACTTGTTTTTTAGCAGATTCATGCTCAGTGATCAGCGTGTTTACATTTTTCACAATACGTCTGGCAGTACTTTGTTATATTTTGGCACCAGTGGATTGTAACATGTTTATTTTGATCCCACTCATGACTCATTCTGATTGTCTCTCCCCTTTGCAGTGAGAACAACACTAGTCTTTCACACCTCTGTAGATGTTTACTTTAAACACTCCATTCACCTTTTTTTTCATTATCTAGAGAGGGAGTATGGATACATCGTTACAGTGATTAGCTCTGGCTTGATTTTTAAAAAAAAAATGAAGATAGTCAGAGGAACTTTTTATGCATCATTTCATCCTTGACCTCCTTTTTGTTGAACCAGACTTTGCAACAGTGGCGAAGGAGTGCACAGACTTCCACTTTCCCTGCCTGGAGGAGCAGCTGGAGGAGGTGCAGCAGGTGGTGCTCTATGCCAGAGCCCAGCGGAGCAGCAAGCAGAAAGACCAACCTGGTTAGACTTTTGGCTGCTCCTTGGTTCTCAACGTCACCACAGCTGTGATATAGACAGAACATTGCACGGAGGGACTTTACAGAATAAAACTGATTACTCCAGACAGCCAGAATACCCTCTTTTAGCCAGCTATGCGTTATAAAATGCTTTACTAATACTGTTATTCATGGCCTTGTTTAACAGTGCAGCAGTGATACATGTCTGCCGTGCCAGCTCCGAGTGGTTGGAGTTGTTTGTTTTGCCTTACTTCCTCCGACTCACTTTGATGATGATCCCTGAAGTTATCTGATTTGATGTTTAGCTGATACTAGACAAGAAAGAGCCTTTTTAGCTCTTATCTTATATTAGCTCTTACATGAGGAATATGAGAATAAAAAATTTAAACTCTTTTCAAATAACACGAACTGAAGGGGAGTAACTAAAATGCATGATTGTAACAGTGTTGCAGTACGTGAATGTAACACTCTGAAGGCCTTTTACAGAGTCGGAGAATGTCAAAAACAAGCCAGCCGTATGAGAAAGGAGTGAAATATGTCAGGAAGTAGAGAACACATCACGGCTAATGCGCTGATGGAAAATCTGTGTCCAGATCCTTATCACAGCAGAGCTTGAGTGCTTCATTGAGTAGAGCTTTGTATAGAAACATTCTTGCTAGTTTACAAGCCTTTCATGGAAAGTAGAGCTGCCGTCGCCAAAGTATCTAGTTTGTAGTTTTTGCATACTGATAAACGCTGTATTGTTCACTTCTATGTCTGTACAGAGATTCCAAGAAACGGAGGTGATGATAAAAGCAAAAATGTTGAAAGAAATCCCTCTAACATCTTACCAGGTAATGATTATCAAAATATTTTTTTACTTTTTTATTGATCCTACATTGTAAGCTGTGTCGTTTTTTACGGTGCATCATTTGTACCCGCTGTCTCTTCCTCAAGGTGAGTTTTACATCTCGCGGCACTCCAACCTGTCAGAGGTCCACGTCGTCTTCCACCTGTGCGTGGACGACAACGTGCGTTCGGGGAACATCACGGCCCGGGACCCGGCCATCATGGGTCTGAGAAACATTCTGAAAGTCTGCTGCACTCATGACATTACCACCGTCACAGTCCCTCTGCTGCTGGTCCATGACATGTCAGAGGTAAGAGTAGCTGCCAACACAAATTGGAAATCCCACAGTTCCATTTTAGCCTTCTCCCAAACTGCAATCCATCTTTGTGTGGCTCTACAAACTGTGTACAAAGTTCATCAGATTAATGCATTGTCATGAAGAAAATACAGTGCTTAGTAAAGTAAATGTTTGAGTTGGACTGTACAATTGTTTGCCTACCTAACATTTGACATGAACAGATTAGGAGTTACAGTGTAACCATGAATGCCAACTAACACTGGATATTGAGTTTTTGTGGAGTTTGAGGCCCAGTGGTTTAGACGCATACCATGTAATAACAGTAGTATTAATCAGACTGATTCAGAATTTTGAAAAACATCGAAAAAGAAAAAAACTGCTTGAGTTGGTGGTGGGTGAAGTTTCCAAGATCTTAACCATCAGTCACAATCTCTGGCCTTTCATTCCTCCTGTGCTTGTTTATGCACCGTATCCCTCAGCTGTGGTCTGGCTTGACAAGCACTGGCTGTGAATTTCACCCTGCAACTGAACATTTCCCAGGTTTAAAACCAGGAGGGCAAAGTAGAGAGTCGTGAACTATTCTGTTTACTTAGTGCCTCAGCGTGTGTGTACAGCAGTCGCTCTGTACTCACACAGTAGGGGAACGCAACAGAGGGAGCCTTCAGTGGTCGACGAACTGACCCCGAATCCAGATGAGTTCAGGTGGATTTTTCCTTTTATATCTGAAGAAAATCTTGGACATTAAAATTGTATTTTATTTGATCAGCTAAAAATAATTAGAATTGGGATTTTCTTTTAACTCAAATAGCAGCTTGATCAGATTTCTCCAACTGATTAAAAATGAAAACCCAATAAAACGAGAATCCCTTAAGGTGGAAAGCAAACTCTCAACAAGCCTCTGGCTGGCATGCACTCATGCCACAACATGCCCAGCGCTATTTTTCTTCTCATGTCTAATCAAGGGTCTGTTTACATAACCAAAGTCTTCTAACTTTTTGAAGCCTCAGGAACCAGAGGATCTTTAATTGATAGCTTCTGGTTGTACATCAAAACTTTCCATCTGTCGTCTGCTTCTCGGTCTCCTTTCCCGTGTATAGTGAAGATGTTTGCCTGTTTGTACAAGCCTATTCTTATGTTTTTGGTTGTTAAAACAACTGGCATGGTTTGTCTATATGAAGTACAGACTGCAATCAAAATACAACAGGGCTGTGCCTCTTATTCTTATTTTTGGATGTTTTTTTTCCCTTTGTGAGCAACACAGGGGGAAGGAACACCGACGAACTGCTTCATGACACAACACGCTACGTGATTAAAAGTTTGTGCAGAGGAAATAGAAAACAATTGAAACCAATTTAGGGAGCCAGTTTTAGGACAATGACTCATTTTCACAACTGTTATGTTCATTTTTCTGGTTTTAAGAAATGCATTTCTTTGCCTCAATGACTTGGCAGCGACCGCTGCTGCTTTTAGTGTCGCTGTGAACAGAAACAGCTAATTCAACTGTTTAGCAGCACTAGCTTCAGTCATAATGCAAGACCCATTGCTCAAGCCTGTGCAGTTTATCTCCAGAGTAAACCAGTAAGTTTGTGACGCAGTTGACATGGGCCCGAACATGAGACTCACACCCCTGCCTCCAGTTCCTTGTTGACTTGGGATGGGTGCGACAGATTTCTCAGTGGGTGAAAGGCTGTGTTGTGTTTGTGTGGCTGTGGCTTTACCTGTCTGACACTCCTCGCTGTGAGCAAAGATGGACTGCAGAGATGACTACCTGCTGAGGTCATTGTGTGCAGCCTGCAGTCAGCAGCCTAGCACACTCAAAACTAAAGGGACATGACATAGAAGCGGCGTACCCAGTTTGCAGGGGGACATTAATACAGTTGCATTTGTAAAACCTGCTCAGAATTGTGCTCAAACGTCGTCACCTGACAGGAGTCTTTGTGTTTGACCCAGTTAATATGTAATATATACAGAATCTTATTTTCGTAACTGTGTAACACTCTGTGCTCTGTGTGAGGTAGTGTTGTTCATACGCCTGCGTGAAACCAAGCACATTATGCAATATATCACTATTTTAATGCCAACGCCAACAACACAATTTGCTGCACATTGTTGACATTGAACACTATTTTTTATTGTGTTTTGAACAAGTTACAGCACAGAAAATAATCATAACTGTATGAGGGTGATTCATACACTAGATGTATTTGATATGATACAATTATATGCAGCAGGAAAGCTTTTAAAAAATATAAACACACAAAGAGCCACATAATTATGTGAATAAATGAATAAATATATATATTCAATTTAAAAATGTGGATTCCCTCCCAAAAAAACTTCTGTCCCATAAATTAAAAAGATGTAAATAAATAATAAAAATAATGATGGTAACAGTACCTAATTTTCTAGTCTGTTTAAAATACTTTATAAATGCTAATCATGTTTGGTAAAATGTATCCTCCTGTCCTTTTAATGAAATTTTTATTTTCTCTAATTTTACGTACATTATTACTTCTCTCATCCAATTTCCTGTTAAGCAGAATCAGTCTCTAACAGATGTTTTATACGTTTTAAACGCGACTAACAAAGTGATCGTGTGGTTTTCTGTGTCTTGTCTTCTCTCTGCAGGAGATGACCATACCGTGGTGTCTTAAGAGAGCCGAGCTGGTGTTCAAATGTGTCAAAGGTAAGATGAGAAATATGAAATGATCCGTGAAAACAAGAAAAGATTAGAAATTAAATGTGCTCTGTTTTCTTGATGTCTGTTCCATGTTTTTATTATTTATGAACTTATGATGCTTTAGTTAGAGCTGTATCTTAAAAACTCAATTGACCACAAGACACATGAAAACTGTCAAAACAGACATTTGCATATAACTGCCCATATAGAAACATGACTCCTGACAAGATGATGGATATCAGAGATCTATCAAAGTTTTCATCTAAAACATGAACATTGGACTCATCGAGTCTTGCATTTTTTGAAGAGACAGACACTATATACTATAAATACTATAACAATGTAGATAAAAAATATAACATCTTGTAAGAAGTACAAATCCCTTAAACTTCCCCTTAATTGGTAAAATCCTTTCTCTTTTGCTCAGTCCTCTGTTGGTTCTCTTGTACTGAAAGCATTTACACATCTCTGTACAGTTCTCTTGCCTGGAGTGCACCGAAAATCACAGATTTTTTTTTTTCTTTGCAAAGTTACAGTTACTCTCAAATTCAACCTTTTTCATTGGCAGGCTTCATGATGGAGATGGCCTCGTGGGATGGAGGTATATCACGCACAGTCCAGTTTCTAGTGCCGAAGGTGAGATCAGACTGCTCTACCTATATTCATGCCTTCACAGCTTATAGCTTAGGTGACACACAAGCATCCCTTGAGCGATCGCCTGCCAGCAAAGCTCTACGTTAATTCAACAGAAATGTATACTTAAGGCCTCACATGTATGTAAGATCACAAAAGGCACACCTGGCCTCGCAGTACATACCTTTGAATGCAGGCAGAGCAGAGAGACTGTTTGAAAAGCATGCAATAAATCATAGATTACAGAGCTTTGGCTTCTCTTGACCAGTGTTTACACTGCTCTGATAAAGGAAAGTTGGGAGACTCAGCCACATAAATGTATGATAAGAAGTGGGATTAATGTACAGCTTTTCCCCCACTGAGGTGTGATCTTGACTAGTCTTTACTTGGAAATTCAGGTCTAACCTTTTATCTCATAAACATGAAAAAGTCATGTGAAAAGCATCATTTTGCTCCATGTTCTCGCTGGGTGAAGCATAACTGCTGTTTTATTTTTGGCTTAGCTGGATGTTGTATACCTATAGCGTCTGTGGTTTGTCATGCAATAGCATGATATTATGCTGACAGGTGACAGTGGCATCAAAAGCTCCGACTGTATCGGCTTCCTGTCAGCTCACATGCTCAGACACCATTCAAAATAGCACTTCTGACTGAAACAACATTGTTTTCTACGCTTCAAAGAGACACGGTGGCTAAATATATACGCTACGTGTTTGTGTGCGGCTGAATGATGCGCGTGTGTCTGCGTCTGTGCTTAAAGATTAATACTTAACATTCTTATTTGACGGGTGGCGATGCTTAGAGCTACACGGTATGTCCCCAGTTAAAGTCACAGTCGCTGAAAGCTCACATCATTCCAGCATCTTCTTGACTACTGTTCCCTGAAGAAAACACTCTGTGATGTTAAACTAAAGGGCACCACAGGGGCTGTTAACACTTGGCTGTACACACAATGTTCATATGTATCATTGTTTTCAAGGGCATAGTTTCATCTGCTTTAAAAAAAAAAGGTTTGATTGGTCCCTTTCCATTGTCACAATGTGTGGACTAAAAATGTGTATACAAGAGCTTTTTTTTTTTGCACTTGTGCTGAAGAGATCTCCTTATTTCTCACTAAGCCTGACTGTCTTTTTGTGTCTCTTTGTATTGCCAGAGTATCTCAGAGGAAATGTTCTACCAGTTGAGCAACATGCTGCCTCAGATCTTCCGTGTCTCCTCCACCCTAACTCTCACTTCAAAGCACTGAAGGACAGTGACGTGCCACATCGCACCCACAAGGCACGACGCCAACGGCGCGCTGTATGTGTTTTGATTATGTTTTAGTTGTCATTCTGAAAATGAAAGGAACTGAAGATTAAGGAAGCGGAGATTTGAAAAGGTAGCACATGAGATGATGGTCAAAATGTTGTGGTTGCACTTACAGATGAGGTGCAAAAAGGATTTTTTTAAATGATGGATATTTTTGCCTCTTCTAATGATACACACGCTGTAACTCTTGGTGAAAGAGGACTGGATTCGGTGGCTTACCAAAGCAGCTGCTGCAATTATCATTTCAAATCTCCAGGGTGCGGTCCTAGTGACAGTTTTATGACATCATGACATCAGCAGCCAGAGCTCAAGTATTTTTTAGTTTTCCCTTAAAGCTGCAATCTGTAACTTTCCACATGTTCAAACTTCAACTGGCTGGTAGGCAGTGAAAGTATCATCGACCGAGAAGAGTTGAATGTGAATGCACAATGTTGTTTACTGAAGGGATGAAGTTGGATGGAATCAGCACCTTGAATTGGACGGGTGCGACCCAACATAACCTCTCCAACCATGCTAAATGTGACTTTTGTAGTCTTTCAGTTCACGCTACCAAAGTTGTATATAATAATAGTGTGTTGATTTAAGTGAAAAACATAATGGCTCATCTCAGCTTTAAAGCTGATTTTTAGTTGTGATGCATCAAGTCACTGTGAACGTTACATTTCACCTGTTGAATTTTCATGAATCAGTCATGATGGATGAACCACGAAGTTCAGCCGTCACATGTGATTTAGCGGTCTAATCCCGTGGGTGATTGGCTTCATGTTTGGGGGGTGGGTGGTCCACAGAGAAGTGACGTGAACTTTGCTCTTCTAGTCCTTAAGAGGAATTGCATTGCTGCAAAGATGAGCAATATGCAGGTGTTTTTATGCTGCATTGCAGTGAGTTGTAGTGAGGGTCACGCTTTATGCGAGTGTGTGTGTGTGTGTGCGTGCGTGTGTGGACGTGTGTGTGTGGTGCCTCCCCTCTACCTCTGTAACAGCAGATGGCACTGTTCTGAAAGACAAAGATGTGAAAAGGGGGACTACACAGACACTTACACACTCTTCTTATTGAAAGAGAGAAAGTTTCCTGAAGGGTTTAGTCCGCTTCCATCATGAGCAAGTACAGCCTCATTAATCTTGTGTTTCCAGTGTTAAATGTTTGTCAAATGTGTCGAACACTTGAACCTACTCATATGTGCATTCTGTATATTTACTGTATATGTTTACATTTTTATGTTTTAATTAAAAAAAAAAGTAACACACTGATTTGATGTAAATTCCTCATGAAAACTATCATGACAGGGTTTCACATTTTGGATGATTACGTTTTCTTCCCCCGCCCTTCTGCCAACAGTGATGCACTTCCAGTGGCATTTGGTTCAGCGTTTAATTTAGGGTTGATGGGTTATCCACAGGCGCATAATCTCTCTGAAGTTAATAATCCATGTCATTCATTGGAATTACTCCTGCACATCTAATGATGGCCTATAAGCCATTTCAGACAGACTGAAATCAATTCAGCTTGTCAGAAAGTTTGCCACAGCCACGTTCAGCAGTGGCATTAGGATGATTAAAAGAGTGTAGCAATCAAAGCCAGTCGCCTCCTCTTCTTTCAAGATAAATAAAATGGCCAGCAGCCCTGAGAGAGTTATGGGATTTCTTAATAGCTTCATGTTGAAACCTGCAACTGTTTATATCACACTGCCATGCTGAGAACCCACAAAATTGTAAGAATATGTATTGCTGAGTGTTTGGCATTCTTGGAATTGGTCTCAGTGGCCTGGAGTGTTGGGTTTCCATGGGCAAAGGGTCCAGGGTGCCGATTCAGCACGATAGTTAAGCTCTCTCCTCTCTGTGTGCTGTACACGTGTTTGAAAAATGATTAGACAAACATATTAACATTCACAAACTGGACATGAAAAGTATTCATTCATATAGAAGTGAGGGCAACTATTTTCCCTGAAGAACTACAGCACACTGAGGTTTATGTGGAAAACAAGTACCATGAGACACCTGCTATAACCTGTTTGTACTATAGTGAACCTTAAAGCTCTCTTCCGTGAAACTTGCATTGGTTGAAGCAGTTGTTGGACGGGGAAGTCCAGTCATTCAGGAACAGAAACATGACTAGGGAAAAATTAACTACGGCATGTGATAAGCCATAAATGTAACCGTCTTAAAGGTAACATTGTTTCAAACCAGTCCAATCATCAGTATTTCATTGGAGTTAAAAGCAACATACATTATATTCACTGACTTTACGTGCATGGACCGACCGAGGAAAACCGCAGTGATTGTCACAGGAAAGAAGATGTGATGAAATACATTTCTTAAGAAGATTTTTTTTTTTTTTTTTTTTGGTTGCATTTGTCCTTCCTCTGGAGAAAAAAGGAAGATGTTTATGTGCATAGTTTTACCCTGACAGAGCGAAATTATTGAGTGATAATTGATTTCAATGGAATGTACCTCACCTAATTTAACTTGCCTGGGAACTGCAAGTCTGAAGAACGCACGTGCCTGCACTGACTGGACAGCAATCTGTCAGTTTCTTCTTATTCAAACTGTTTTTTAATCAAGAATTCAAAGATAGTTTGAATACGAAGGAAAAGACATTCGATTGGTGAGTAAAGGACACACATAACAGCTGTAGCGTGGCAGTTATAGCATGATTTCTACACAATGTCATAGATGGAGGTGATATTTCTGTTTGATCAGTTTTGAAATTGTATGAGGACTGATAATGATAATGGTCAGATGATGTTGGCTATTTCTGCTCCATGAAGTGAACCAAAGTCATGATATTTAAAGGAGCAAACTGAACAGCTGAAAATGCAAACCTGTTTTTATTATTATTGTGTAAAGGTGGAAGTATGAGAAGCAGGGTGAATGTTAGGAGTAGCAAAATATTATTGATCAAGGAAAAAGTCAACAAATGATATCTGAAGTGTTTGAGAAAAAGTACGACTAAATAAAAACTAGAGGTGCAACGATACCGATACTGATATCGGATATCAGATATTGGTCCGATACTGACTCAAATACCTGGATTTAGTATTGGATAAATTTATTTCGAATATAAAACAATACAGAAAGTTTATATCTATATATTTATTTGTTACATTTTGTTATACAAAGTCAGGAAAGCAATGTTTAAGTCAAGCCTGACGGTGTCTTACACATAAAAGATTGATCCCAGTCTCTTCCACACAGTGAAAGAGACAGTTTATTACTTAAACACTGGTATCGGATCGGTACTCGGTATTGGCCGATACCCAGATATCAGTATCAGGACTGAAAAAGTCGGATCTGTGCATCCCTAATAAAACACATTTATTCATTTCTTTGTTTGTTTATTTATATATTTATCTTAGCGTTTATGTATGTATGTTTATGTGCATGTATGTATGTATTTGTTTGTTTGTTTGTTTATTTGTTTGTTTATCTATCTGTTTACAGCCGTTTTCCTCACGCTACATGTTCTGCTGCCGGAAAATGCAATTTCTTTGCTTAAAAAAATAAAAGCTTGTGTGCCACTTGAGTCTTATGAAACACTACTTTGTATAACATGAGAATTTATATTTAGCTGACATCATGATTTTATATGAGCTCTTCTTAAATTATTTATTGAGTTTCTGGGTTATATGTAGTTATTAATTTGTTTATCAGCAAAAATGGTTGCCACCCGTGCTTCGGTACGCTTATTTGGAAAGTTGAGAGCGGAAGTAGCGGTTGTGATTCCGGAAACTTGACGGCGGCTGTCACAGCTCGGCCGCTGCTGGCTTCTCACAAGTTGAGCAACAGCAGTAAATACGTCGGGAACGAGCAAGTTGCTGCACGGATTTCCCGGAGCTGCACATAATTTAAGGTGAAGTTAACGTTTAGAAAATGTTTGAATGGACTAACATCTTCATTTTTCACAGATACCGCACTTGTTTATCATACACGAATAGAGCGGTACATAACGGTGTCGGTTAAAACTTCTTCATTGTATGTGTCTCGTCTCGACCGCGATGAAACTGCAGACAACGGGGTTTAAATTTTGACTCACACGTCAGCGTGTGTCGCTGGTTTCGTGCCTGCCAGAAACAGTGATGTAGCCGCGCTGAAAAAGAGGGGGGAAGAGCGGGATTGTGTTTGGGCTGGAAGGTGTATCGTTATAAACGGGGTCCAGCCAGCAGCGTGGTGCTTTCTGGAAGTTTTTCTACTCTGCGTCGCTGCCTGCAGCTCCACCACCATGCTCCCTGCTCTCTCATGTGGCGGTACCTTACAGACCGAGAGAGCCTGTTTCTGCCCACACCAAAGCCTTCGTGTAGTTCGCTGTAAACATTTGGCGCTGTGTTAGCGAGAACCCCGCAGTTTTGACACTGAATATACGGGGGAGGAGGCGTTTCAGGACACCCTGTTCGGAAAAGTTGCTCCCAAACTCCTCCGACTGGCTGCGGCACTGAGATATTTGAAAACTCTGGAGTAATCCTTCTCAATGATCGTGTATTTATCATGAGCTTGTCATTCACTCGGTGATGCACAGTATCTTCTTTTCCTAAATAAATTGAAAAAAAAATCCAGCATTGGAGTGGGATAATTTGACTCGCTCCAAATAAAGAATGTTCAGAGAAATGCTTTTGTTACTTGTGTGTGGACGTTGTTGCATGAGTCTACGTCTCAGTGCAGTCTGAGAGTCAACTGAGTTCAGATGCAGCTGTGACCACAATTCCTGGCAAATGAACAACATCTTGTATTGTCCACGTAGCTGAGACTTATTGTGATGAATTTTAGGGTGTGTGATGAGGAAACATTACGGGCTCACACGTCTACATCGGGTAGCTGAACAGGATCTTCTCAGCAGTAGTTTCTAAAGATGAAAAATGAATCATTCGCTGCTTCTGCACAGTTTCCAAGTAGTCTTCTTCTCGTCACTGCTTTGATGCCTTGATTAGTCACTGACAGACACTCTTTTTGTTGTGTTAATGACTTGAAACTTGCTTTTAACATTGTGTCATAAACTTAATACTAACCAACTGTTGGTGACAATAGAAAGACTGGCACATTTGAAAACTTTGGATTAATCCTTGTCAAAATAGTCTAGCAATTATTATGTCTTCATTATTCTGTCAGTGATGCACTGTATCTCCTTTTCGTAAAACAAATTGGAGAAAAAAAATCGACTATTGAAGTGGGATCATCTGACTTGCTTCCAATAAAAAATGTTAAGAGAAATTCTCAAAAAAAAAGAGAAGCTTTTGTTACTTCTGTGTGGATATTGTTGCATGATACATCCTTCTGCTTACTTTCTTCTCACGTTTTTAAATCTTCTCCCTACCAATTTAAGTTTCAGAGTTACAGAGTAAAATGGCAGGAATGTAAACTACATTTTCCACTAAGTAAACTTCTTTTCTAGCATGCTGCAGTGAACAGCTAAAAGTTGCTTTTTGGGTTTTTTTTTTTTTTCCTCAGTTAATCTTTGGCTTGTACTATAACCCTTATAAAGCCTCAAACCCACATTGAGAAGGAAGAGGATCAAAAGGTTAAACAACTCTAGCCCATGACAGAGGGACTTTTATTGTCACCGTGACCGTGACTCTGCCATTACACAAAGACCTCTTTCCCCTTTCCATGGACCACTCAAGTGTGTTATTCATTCTGGCCTAGAAAATAGACTCTTCTCTTTTAGTCCTGTTGGCCTCAGCAGCTCCTCTCTTCTCAGTATCTGCTAAACCTTGTATAGCAAACCTGAAACTGCCCTTTTTTCCTTAATACCTACACAAAATATGGAACTAATTCCCATGTAGGAATTGTGAAATAGCACTGGTGATTCCTGGGGTGTGTTATGTTTACATCATCCCAAAGTACGACCACTGCTGACCAGTGTGTAGCAGTCGTAATGATCAAACTGGCGAGGCATCTCAGAGAAGCCGCATTCATACCACTCGCTACTTTCTATGTGTTGCCCCAGGAGGAGGCTCTGCAGAGCTCATCTGCTCCACGGTGATAGAAATGCTTTTTCACCCGGGATGCTGTAGCTACACCAGCTGGTTGTACTCTGACTGCTTTTTCTGACAGTCTAATATACCCCCCCCCCTTCCCAAGCCAAGCGCAGGATAATCATCCACCGTCCAGGACACCAAGCTACTTAGACAGACTGAAGGCTTTGCAGTTTTAATCAGTCGTAGGCTGTTTATCTTCAGTTGGGAGTGCTCCCTTTGCTTTCCTTGTGTACCTGGATTCTCGACAAATCACACTCAGCTCTCCTGCATATGTTTTTTTAAGACAGGTGGTGGATTATGTGGTGGGTGTGATTTTTTTTTTTTTTTTAGTTTCCTAATAGGGAGGGTAGGGAGGGCCCAAAGAGCTTTTGCTGGAAGGGTTTTTGGGAAGTTGAGGGGGGGTGGGGTGGGCTAGGGGGGGAGGTTGTTTCTCTTAATCCCTGTGTCCTCTTCAAAGCATTGTGTGCCGCTGTCGCTCTGGTATCATGTGTAGCCATGAACAATCACAGGTATGCGATCTGTACAATGCTTGTCTCGCACATCACACGAGCGCAGGAGACACTTTCTTCAGTGGGAAAGAGCTGGTTTATGGCTCTCATGACAATCCTGTTTCCTTACATTGCAGTCAGGTTTTAACTTTCATGTCCCGGTTATAGTCAGATTAGTCAAGTTATGGTGCTTTGACAACCTGAACTGTGTTTTCCAGTAGTTTTATGTTGTGTATGTTCACCTGGGATTTATCAGCTATAGTTGTCGATGTGCCTCAGTTTTATGCATCATAAAAAATTATGTTTACGTCTTTGATTTTTTTTTTTCCGCCTGCAGGAAATTAGATTAAATATCTTCTGCACTTAAATTGGAACAATCGCCTCTGGGTTTCACGTAATACGAGCTGTTGGCTTTATATTAGCAGAATCCATGCTGCCTCTATTTCTTTTGTCTCTGTGTGAACTCCGATTTTAGCGGGAGTTCATTTCTCAGATCCGCGTGGTGTATTTTATAGTTATCTTTATGCAAACATTCATACCACTTAGGCCTTGTGCGTTTACTGCTGAAGTGAATGTGTCCTTCAAGCACTAATCATTGTGAAAACAGTGAGCTCATTTGTTGTAACAGGAGGGAGGAGAGAAATGGTAATGGCAACAGAAAGTTGATGAAGGAAAAAAGTGTTAGATTTTTTTTTTTTTTCTCTCATTTGGTATGTTTTTCCCTGGAGGACAACAAGCACCAATCAAAAGCAACACAACACCTGCTGCAAGACTTGGAAAATCTGGAAAATGCAGGAATGCACATTATTAGACCACCATAACTCACTAACAGCAGGGGAAAGGGGCTGAATATTAAGCAACTTGTCTTTTTTTTTTTCTTCTTGGTTCTCTCATTGACGGGAAGCAGAGGAGTGCAAACGTTTTTCCCAGCTTTCTGCAGGCTGCGGGGTCAAAGTCCAAACAGCTTCCCTGTAATAGTGCTCCACAGCCAGCTGGGCCAGAGAGAAAGGCTGCTTACAGGCTCCCCTAATGGGCCAAAACTGAAAGAAAAGATGACGGCTACCCTACCACCAAGGAATGTCACCTTTGTGACATTGTTATCATTTAGCTTTTTCATTGTTTTTGGCATTATAGCCGCTTTCTCAGAGTTGTTGCTGGGGATTTAACTAGCCAGTTTCCTTTAGATTATGACTGAATGTTCAGTAAAATCATCTGTTCTACCTTGAGTTCATTCATCATAAAATATCTATTAGTAACAACATACTAACACCTCTCTCCCCCTGTGGCAAAGTTAGACTTTCAAGTCAAGCTGGATGTGTGTGTGGCAGAGCTTCTGTCAGGGTCCCTCATGGGACCACCCCTGGGATCATGGCTAACTTTAACTGGTGCAAGAGGGTGAAGGCATATTCAGACATCTAGGTTATCTCTGCTCTTTTAATATCCGGTCTGATTAAAGACATGAATATTCCCTATCTTCTCCTCAGTCTGGTTTGAAATCGCTCCATGCCAACGTGTGTGGGTGCATTGGCACTGGTTCAGTTCTTTAGTGGCTTGCTTGGCTAACTGCTTTTCTCTTTAATCCTGATTTGATTTGCTGCTCTGTATTTTTGTCATTCAAACTTAAATGCACTGTAACACAATGGGTGAAGTATGCCAAGAGCATGGTGGTTTCTAAAACTGAGATCATTTAGTAAATTTTGAGTGTGTAAATGTTTTTCAGTTAGTATGTCTGACAAAAGTAATTGTCTGTCTGGTGTTGTTTGTTCTGTCTCATGTCTTAGGAAAGAGAAATAACTATTGACATGTCAGGAGTTACTCATTGTGTTTACATATACTCTATTGAATCAGAAATCCATGTCTAAAACTTTGTAGTTTTGTTTTCTTTGCATATTATCTTTGCTTTGCTCCGCTCTCACACTCCCTCTCCTAGCCTAATTCAATTTACTGACTTTACTTAGTTCTGCCCACATGGTTCAAGTGTGGAGGGGACTGCGTGGCATTGAAGGCAAAACAGCCTCCGGTCCAGCTCTCACGAAAAAGGCGGAGAACAGACGGCAAACGAGCCTATCGTTTTTTCCGTAATTCCCCATTAATGAGAAGCACTACTTTGACGGTTTGACATGGCTGCTAAAACCGCAGTTGAGGTCCAGATGACACAAGTATGGGCCCTGGAGCAAGGATAACACAGGCTTGTCCACAGACATTTTCCCATGGTGATAAGGACTTGGCCAGATGTTTGCAATACATATTCACACTCGCTCTCTTTGACTCTTTCCGCTCGCAGCATAAGTGAGAGACGTCCCAGAGAGCGTGTAAAGTGGCAGATCTGGTAAGGCATTTAGTGTGCCAAATTATGAATAACCCTGCCGCCTCCTGATAAATTCTTACTGAAACAACCAGGAAACACCAAGCAAAGGGAACAGAGAAAAGTTTTGAACTTGATTTAGCTCTCTTTCAAGTTTGGCTCTGTGAATGGGGGAAAAAAACTGTATATTATAAGACACCACAGTGTTCTCTTTCATGTAGCAAGCTGAAAGGGATGCTATTGAGTGTTTGAGGGAGACCTTTGATATGTGAGATGCTCTGTGCCTTGTGAAAGGATCAAGCTCATGATTTGAGTCAATATGTGTGTGTGTGCTTTGATGCCTGTTCCTGCCAGACCAGAGTTTTGTCAGAAATGTTTCATACAGCAAGCTTATGGGATCAGTCTTGATGGGTCACTGACAGCTACATGCGGTGAAAAGGCGGCTGCTCGCTCACGCACATATCCATCCGGTACCACACACACACACACACACACACACATACACACACACAACTAATGGAGTTGCTGTTCCATCACAGTTGATGCTAAATGTCCTGCTTGTGATCTTGTTTGGGCAGTTTGAGATCAAGTGTCCTGTCCAAGGTTTAGAGGACATGATTAAAATGAAGGAAGCAAAGATTTGTCTTGATTACATGTTTCTTTTCCTGGCAAGCTTTTTGTCTTTTAGAACTGCTGATTGACATTTCTTATTTTCCCAGTAGGCCTAGAGTAGCCTTCCGCCTTTTAGTCAGCCTTTATGGGTTGGGCACACAAAGATAGTAATGTTGTAAAACCCTTCCTATTGTGTAATTGTGTTTTCATGCTGCTTTTCCTATGTTTTTGAAGGAAAGACCACATTATATATGATTAGAGTTTGCCTGCACAGCAGTTCATGACTGTGGGCAGGATGTTTATTAAAAATGATTTAAACGTGTGTTCACAAGATTAGGTTTATGTGAAGAGTTGTAGTGTGTGTGTGTGTGCGTGTGGGGGGGGTTCATGACTTCCTGTGTATGCTACTAGTTAGAGAGAGAGTACTTTGCCCCTCTCTTCCATCTTTACCATCTGGTTTGCGTAGCATTTGACTGAGGCGTTAATCATTGTGCCTTGGGGCCACTTCTGCTCTGACAACAGCTGGAAAAGGGAGATGGACCTGTTGATGTACATCTGTCCTTCTCTCTGTCAGTCCTCTGTGTACTGCCGTATTAACTGTATCCATGCAGCTGTAAGGTTCATGACCTTGTGTTTCCAGTTTCTCAAGAAGCAGCTTGAAGGACCTCCCTGCACTATATTCTCTACCCGTAATGTCTCTCAGACCTCAACTTCCCACAAGTCCCCAGGTGACTCTATACTACTATTACTATACTACTATTTTTCCAAGTATGTTTAAGTTTGCTGACTTGCCTTTATCACTGCCCAAACACTGTAACACCTCAACCAGTGTCTTCTCTCCTGTAGCCACAAGGGAACCTCACAGTGTAAAATGAGGTCTGGTAACATGGTTGTTAGTAGGGCTAAAAAATATATTGTCTCAGCATCGACATTGAAATGTGCAGCAGTAGTCACATTGCAAATGATGTAATCTAATAAGGAAAAATAAGCCTGTAATGATGAACTACACCATTTACTGCTTAATATAAAATGAAAATGACTGAAATTTGCTTTTTTTTGTGTGTTGAAAAAAAGGGTGTAGTCCACTTGATAAATAACTTCATTTAATGGTTTAAATACATTTTGGTGACTTGTTTTGCACACACACACACACACACAAACTCTGGTACATGACATTGGATTCGGCCTTGAAACTATTGACACAACACAGGGTAACATGACACATTTTTGCACACAGTTTATCCCAATATCACAAATCCAAACAAATCCACAAAAGCATGATGAGAAAAAATGGTACCACTACGACTTTTTACCAAATAGGGTTTCAAAAAGATTATCCATAAGATATTTATATCTAGGATTGATTGGTGAGTATTGAATAGGTGTCATGTTAAATTAACCAGAATGTGTCCTAGTTTCTCTAAAATCACCCCACTCATTGATTGAGTTATAAAGCTCCAAACTGAGCTATAGAAATGAATAGCAGCATCTGGTGAAATTATATTTTTTTATGTCTCAATTTATATTAAAAAAAGCAACATATTGCATTTTTATTTTCACTAAATATCATGTCTGTCTCATATCAGTATATTGGCTACAGTTTGTTTCCCACATCCCTGATCTTATAGCTTAATTAACTGATTTCTCTCCTTCCCACAAATTCCCCCTGAAATCAACGGCAATGGACGTTTCTAAAGGATGCAAATCTTGTTCCTCAGTGAACTTTTAAAAGCATCTCTGTCTGAACCCTGTGAGTATTTTTCTGCTTGTTCTACAACAGCTAGTACATGTTCCTGTGAAAGGACGCCTCTTCTCTCAGTAGCCCAACTCATGTCCTATTTTTCAGGAAGAGATCCTAATGGCAAAAAAATGCTCTAATTTTTTTTTAGGGAACTTGAAAGTGGTGCTCTTTCAGTCGATGTTTCTGGTGTTACTTGTCCAGCTAATGGATCTAAATGGTATTCCAAGGTTATTAACTCAGTGATTCTTCATGCAGGGTTTTTGGTCTTGTAATACGATCAGGAGATGACTCTCTCTAGGAAAAGAGGAAACTTATTTTGTTACATAGTTTGTTTCCTAGTGATTTGCCTGATGGGTTTTATTTGGTCCAGCTCTGGTGTTGGTTCATCACAGTTTCCTGTGAAAAATCCCCTGTGACAGATTTGTAGCATAAAAAGAATTGTAAGAGGAAAATTACATTTGTGTCGGGGAAAAAAGTTATTCACATATTTGAGATTAGGGCTGTGAGATATGACCAAAATCTCATATCCCGATATAGGTTATTCATATCCTGAAAACGATACATATCACGATATAGCAGATCTTTTGAATCAATCAATGAATAAATAAATTAAAATGTTTGAGTCTGTTGTGGGGACCAGTCTGGGGCATAATTTGCAAAGTATGGTTTTCTGGTCCGTGTCAGACTTTTCATACCCAAACTACGTCCATGTGACAGAAATAGCCCTTCTTTTAGGTTCGAGCTCCTCATTTTGTGTCGGCTGATCCATGTCCTTCTCCTGTTAAGAATTACAATGTTCTGTGTCACGCTCAGAAGAACACAAAGCATCATCCAAATGATGAAAAATAGTGGTGTTAAAAGTGTGATTTATGACACCCACCTATGGCACAATTGAAACTACATTCTCTGTTAACATACATTTATTTGTTAGGTAGTAAACACTAAAAAAGTGTCACAGGTGTTCTACAGAGTTAATCGTCTCTTCTCAGGCGCATGAACACATGTGAAGCAGTCTTGTGTAAAGTATGATTGATCCTAAAAGAGGATGCAACATCATGTGTGCCTCTTGGCGCAGCTTTATCGATCGACAACATTCAACATTTCATAATTGAATTTTCATTATTCATGATACTGTGGCAGCTGTGACACTTCTGTAGCAGTGTGCAACAGATGGCAATGTGTAAGTAAAACACGGCTTTCTTAAGCTTTAGATCATAGAACAACTATATTATGTCCTAGTATAGATATCGTCTGGAGAATGGTAACTGTCTGGTGATCTTAGATGTTCCACGGAGTAGTGCAAATCCTGAAGGCGCTACATGTTAAAAGCTGTTGGGTTTGTATAGAAACTCTGTGTTTTTAAGCATCTGTGTCACGTATTTACTTAAAGGTTAATTTGCTGTGGAAGCACACAATGAGTGATTGATTCCTCCCATCCCATCCTTCGTGCTATGTATAATGTGGGTGACATTTAGGCTTTATTGGGTCCCTGCTGCTACACCAAGAGTAGTGGCCCTTAAGCTCTATTTCTGACACACTGTTTTGGTTTCCTCGGTTTATCAAAGCAAAGAGCAGAGTGTTGTAGCTTATTATGGCCATGTTGGGTTTGGCCAGTGCTGGAGAAGCCGGGTTTGTGGAAAAGGCTACCATGGAATTAAAACCTTCTTGGACTGCCTAGACTGCTCATGCATCTTTAGCCAAAGCGGTAGTCAAGCACACACACCATGTTAACAATAGAAACATCACAGCAGCACAGCAAAAGAAAAATATAGCCTCAAGCAGCAATTGGTGGGTTCAAACCTTTTTGCGCTCAATCAGCACAAAAAAGGCAGCTCAATCAGCCAAAATTAAAGCTGTGAGCAGCAGGGAGCGGGTTTCAGGCTTCACAAAGGTGAGCAAAGTCACTTTAGCTAGTTTAATGCAGTTTAAAGGAGTGACACCTATCATACTCTTTGTTCATCACCACCAAGCCTGCAGCATTTCAATAATTACGCACTCAAAGTTCCACCATTCAGCTCCCCTTCATCTGATTTGAATGAAACTCGATGTATATGTTCAGGAAATAGTGTAAGAAGTCTCCAGTGAGTTTAATCAGGATCGCTCAAAGGCATCTTGAGTTACAAGCAAATATGTGATCACTAATCATTATGGCACTTCAGATTTTGGTTGATACTTGCGGTCAGAGCGTGCACACTGCTTTTGGTGAAATTCTGTCCTCTAGGTTGACAGTCAATGTTTGTGGCATTTGTTGCGCCCCCTTCAGGTCAGGCTCAAAATGCTTTGGTAGACCTTAATCACGGTCTGACGTTTTGTAGCAAAATTTATGGTGATTGGACAAATGGGTTAATGAGTTATGGCCAATATTTGCAAGGCCCCGCCCTTTGCAAAGATATTTTGGTTGATGGCGGCCATGTTTTTCGACCGATATTTCTCATTTGTTGTAGAAATGTGTATATTAGTCCCACAAGGCTGTGCACCAAATTTGGTGTTGATTGAATCAAAATCCAAAAACTAGATGTCACATTACTGTTTTTCACATTATGCAAATTAGCAAAAAATCCATCATGGCGGACTTTTATGGTCCAGGAGGCTTTTTTTGTAGAGCACATTAAGCTGGTCTTCTGTGTGAAATTTCAAGTCAATCGGACTTACGGTGTGAGGGGCGTGGCTTTTCAAAAATTGAAATTTTAGGCCTTAATTACAGCGCCACCATCTGGCCGATTGGGAAGCACATGCACATAATTTCCCCTTTGGTGTTCGAACCCTAAAAAAGTTCAGGTTTGTGTTAAGTTGTGTTACAGTGTCAATTTATGTAGTAACAAAGCCATTTGTAGAGAGAGCTGTCAGCTGCTTGGGAAAATGAAGTGTCTGGTATGGGTGGAACTTGTGGTTTTAGGGCGTTTTGGCTGGAGCCTCGGCTTTTACAGTGTATACCTCATTATTCTTACTTCCACACAATTCTCCTGGACTGACACAATGAATAGCTTTCTGGAGTTTTCCATTCCTAGTTAATTATTAGGCTTCTATGAGGGTGTGCGTTTGAGACAAGAATATTTGTATTTTGGGTGGGTAATTGCACAATTGAGATAATATACCTTTTGTTAACTATTTTAAAGGAAGGACATTATTTGTTCTTTGTGCACGTGTTATATGTTCCGAATTTATTTTAACAAAAGATTTGAGAAGGTGCAATGTCAGGACACAGAGGTTCAAGCTGAGCCAGTGAGGCCCGGCCTTTCTCTAAAATGGGATTTTCAGAATTCTCTTAATTCCAGGCAAGCCACTCCTGTTGCAGAGGGGAAGTGCTGCCAGTAGCCTCTCTCCGCCCGCTGTCCTCATATTGATCTGCTTCTGGACTCCAGAAATGGAGATTCCTTAAAGCCAGCCGTAGTCTAATGACATTAGTCAACACTCCCACTGCCTCCCATCCACCACTAACCACCCTCCCCTTTTTAGATCTCCCTCCGCTCCACTTTTTTTCCCTCCTCTCACTGTTATCAAATTAAAAGCTTTTTTATAGAGGGTTGGTCTTGGCCTGCAGGCGTGGGGTACAGACATGGCAGCCAGCTGGAGGTGGAGGGAAGTGATAGTGTGCGCAAACTCGTGTGTGTATGTCTGTGCGCGCGCGCGCGCGCGTGTGTGTGTGTGTGTGTGCATATACGTGTCTGCTCAAATAGGCTTATTGCTGGCTGAGCTGGTGAACCATGAAAAGGGTTAAAGCAGTCCACGGACAAGCGGCCATGCAGGAGTATGAGCTTAACTAAGACTGGGCTGGAGGAAGGGAGGTAATGAGAGAGGGTGGGAGAGCTGCCCCCTGCCCTGATAGGCAGTTGAACATGATACTGGGTCAGGGAGTATAATACAGAACTTTTAGGGAGTGGTTATAGATAGTGAGAGAGAAGAGATGGGGGAGTGGCCTCAGTGTGGGGTTGTTAAGATGATATCAATTCATTCTTTGTCTCCTAACTGCCTCTCGTGCTCCCATTATACAACACAGGTGAGTGTGTGTGTGTGTGTGTGTGTGTTTCTCCATTGAACTGAATGTCTCGCGTCAAGGTTTTAGCTTTGGTCTGAATTTTGCCTTTGAGACAGAATCGTGAGGGGAAAACAAAAACGAATCAATCTGAGACGGATACAGAGAGCCAGAAAGAGACAGGATTCCTCAAGTGCTTTGGGATTTTCCCAATTCCCACCTTACAGGCTCAGGCACAGAGGAGAGGGAGGGAGGGAGGGAGGGAGAATAATGGGAGGGATGCAAAGGAGGTGGGCTAAATAAGAGAGGAGGGAACAGGGGACACAGACAGAAGCAGGATTTAAAAAAAGAGTCAGACTCTCGAGCATAGAGTTGAAACAGGTGGTCAGAAGAGTCTGTGCAGATATGCTCTGCGTGTGATTGGAGCGTGTTGATTGGATAAAGAGTATGAGCAGCCTTTAAAATAGATTAAATGCTCAATTTTCACCACTGCAAGTGTGTAGATGGACCTTTTAAGCTGCTCTTTGGCTGGTGAGTATCATTTTGTCAAATAACTCCACTCTATTATGTCTCATTATGTTATTTTTCTATCACACTTTTTCTCACATTGTCTTCTTTCTTTGTGTGAAAAGCAAAAGCTGCAAATAGTTAATTCACAGGATTAAATACATTTCTTTTGTAATAGCAAAGAGACATACTTTTAGACATTTATGGACATTTGGGATTATCAGAAGCTGTCCTTCAACCAAGCGTGATGAATTTCCACCGAATGTGATGAGATCATTGTAGCGTATGAAATGAAGCTGTACCTCTGTATGGTTTGAGCGAATGGTAGAAAAGGTCAGCTCTATCTTTTTTTTTTTTTTTAAATTAAAATTTAAGCCATGTTTTTGACTGAGAAGTTCTGATGTCAGTCAATGTGTGAAATTGTGGTCAATGTGTCACAGGGATAGTCAGTGAGAGTGTCTATAATGTAAATTCCTGGATATTAAATGTTCATCTACAATTTTCTGTAGTGGTCCCAGTAATATTTGCTGGTAAAGTGTACTGAAGTAGCATCACATGACATTTGAGTCAAAAAAAAGGTTATATATTGTTGCAAGGACAATACTTTCCACTCATATCTTGGGGTGTTTGATTTGGAAGAGAACTTATTTTAATTCTAATTATAACTAATTATCTGTTAACTCCCCCTGCTCTGTCATCTGTTTCACTCTGCGGATGTGTCTCGTTTTTCACTCTGCATTAAGTGTTTTGTCAGTGATTGTTATTTGGAGTGCTTCGTGCGCTCTCCATTACGCCTCTGTGCTTCTTTTTTCTGCCTCTTTCCTGGTCGATGATCATCGAGGCTGCGGTTGAAATTTGTAAATGAAAGTTTTGACTGCATTTTGGGTGCAAATTCAGGAGGCTTATCTCCTCCCAGTTATCACAGTTACAGTCAAATCAAGCGCATTTGCAGAGCAACCACCCCACACTAAACAGCTACACATGTCTCATGTTTTACCTGCAAGACTCGTGTTTTAAAGCTGTTGTTCATCGTTTGTGATGTGAAAACGTCAGAGAAATAAAAGTTTGTGTCCTGGTATTAGTTCAGTTATAAAATCCAAACGCACCACAGAGTTTTCTCTCCTGCTGACAGCGCTGCCAGCCAGAGAGTCGATCACACTGGACAGTAGAGGAGGAGAAGTAGAGATGCTGGTACGTTTCTGTTTATACAGGAGTTTAGTCAACTTTGCTGCATTTAACGTCAGAGCTCAGAGCATCAGAATGAGTATATTTGCTCACTCTGTGTTGCGCTACTGTTCTTTGCATCCATCATCTTGCATCGATTCATTTTGAAAGAGCAACAGCCAATGGGGAAACTCCAGCACTCAGCTGGCCGACCAATGATGTAACTTCATCACTCTCTTGATTGGAAAACAAGCCCAGAGAGGCTCTTGCATATTACATCAATTCTTATTATATGGCTAGATTAATAATTTGACTTTAAATACACTTAAAAAATGTTTAAGCAAGTCAGAAACATCTGCAGGCACTAACTATGAAGGATTTTCATCACAAACTTCAGAGTGTTTCTGAAATGTCATAAATTAGTTTGATTAGAAAAGGGGAAAAAATTAGGCAGTGTAAAGATGAAATGAAATAAAACACAGCTGTGTTATTGAGAAATCAATCATAAAATGTCACTAATTTGCTTCAGGATCATATGAATAAAATGCCATGCTTAAATGTTACAGAAAAGCCATCTAGCAACAATTAACTGTTGTTAATTAAACCTAAGCTAAATTTGTGACTGCTCTATTAACTAAATGTAAACACACCTGATCATGGCTGAATGAAAACTCATTAGCGTTTGCATTCCCTCTTATTAGTCCTTTCACCTCCACACAATAGGTTTTCAGTGACTGGAAAGCCACAATCCGTGGGGAGGCACGTTATCACCTACTTTTACTCACAAGAGGCTACACGGTTGAACTCTGCTGCACTCCATTGTTGTGCTATTTGCATGGGCCGGTATGATAACGGTCACCTCCCTGATCTGTGGACAGAGGTGGAATGGCTCTCCTCATTTCACCCTCTCACACACACACACACACACACACACACACACACACACACACACACACACACACACACACACACCAGGGCAACCCAACCTAGCCTGCATTCCTCCCATGTTCACCTGATAAGTGCATATGCGTGGGTGTCTGTGTGTGTGTGTGTGTATTTGTGTGTGTGCGTGCGCTTGTCTATCTGTGTGGCTCCTCTGTAGTCCTCCCTCAGATAAGCACCAGTCCTTTTCTCCTCTCACTTCTCCAATCTTGGGGTCTTGGGCAAGAGCAGAAACAGAAGTGAGATGAATGAATGTAAATGATTGTGTTGAAAATAGATTTTCCACTGGAAGCCAGTAAATGCTTCTCTATGCATTTTCTTACTTAAATAGTTCTTGAAGTCACTGATAGCATTGCTCTCTCAGGAGCCATGAACTACTAGCTTCCTCTCATCCTTTTGGCCTTTTTAAATGTAAGGGACTTATTCTGAGTCATTGTCCTAATTAGGTGCAAAGATGGAAAGAACACCTCACATTTAGGAACTGCAGAGAGTGCCACTGGACCTTCCAGAAATAAGATAAGGTTGTCTTTCCTGCTCCGATGTAAGATGTGTGTCCCTCCGTTACATCTTCTCACAGAAGCACTTCTTAAAAATAACTGGCGATAGGTTGACGTTTTTTATTTTCACTAGACAACACAGCACAGGAGGAGAATATTAGCAGCAGACTGTCATCCGCCTGCTGGCACTGTCTTTGAAATGTTAGGTTGGTCACATGATTTGTGGTGAAAGGCAGGGTCAGGGGTCACGGTGACGGATGTGGGCTTAAGATTACAGGCTTCGGGGGGGGGGGGGGGGGGGGGGGGGGGGGGGGGGGTAGGGTCAGCACAGTCGGGGTTGCCTTTCAAGTGGGCAGAGACAGAACACAAATCAAACGCTAAACTTTTTTTATTGAAGAAGGTTAAACAAGTTATTATCCAGTTGTCAGTAACAGAAGGAAACAACATGTTTAGAAAGCAGAGGTAGAGGTCCGACGGTGTACTTATCTGGAGGACAGGCCGTGGAACGATGTGGAACACCTGGTACGGATGAACACAGGAGAAATGGAGAAAAGATAGGACAGAGGGACTGAAAGAGAGTGGAAAGAATGTTGAGCTACAACTAACTATTATTTTCATTATTGATTAATCATTTGGTCTATAAAATCTTAAGATGTCTTTTTTTTGTCTGACCCATGGTCCAAAACCCAAAGATATTCAGTTCACTATCATGTATGACAAATAAAAGCATGAAATCATCACAATAGAAAAGTTGAAAACAGCAAATTCTTTGGCATTTTTGCTTAAAAATGACTAAAACAATTCAATTATCAAAGCGGTTGCTTATAACTTTCCTGTTTAATTGTTGCAGCTTTAGAAGAATGGTAAAATAAACTAGAAAAGGCTAAGAACATTTATTCCAATGTGCTGGCTTGGACATTGCAAGTGCAAACACTGTATATGGGTTAAAATGTCTTAAAAATCTTAGCTGTTTGCATGTGAAATGTTGTGTTGGAGTTGCAGTTTAATCACTTAAAGCAGTTGAATTATAAGCATTAAAAGGAGCTTATGTTTAATTTTAAGTTAAATTCATTGTAAACACGTAAAGCAGCTGATTTATCACCAAGTATGTAAACAGAAAGTTATTGAAAGTAGTTGAATTGTCAGCGGATTAGTAAGAGATAAAAGCAGCTGAAAGGTTAATCAAAGTCTTAAGTAGTGAAAGAAGCTGAAATGTCATTTGACAAGTAAGCACTTAACGAAGTTGAAGTGTAACAGATGAAAGCAGTTGAACTATGAGCTGAATGTACAACACAGTTTAAGTCAGGTCTGGTTATTTTAAATGGTTTTCTTGTTCTTACATCAGGCAGAAACCCTTACATTTCTCTCTGTAGAGATGCCACGTCTGAGAGGACATTTGAGGACGTGTCCAGAAGGAACCTATCTGGCACCCTCTCGAGTACGACGTCACTCGGTAATGCCCCTCTTCCCAGGACTTCTGCGACAATGCCAAGTTGGCACCGTTAAGAAATGCTGTGGTGGGGATATTATGGCAGCATTGTAGCCTGCTGCAGTCCTCTGCTGTTCATTAGGGGTTGCTCCATCTTAGCTTGTTTGTGTTATTCAGAGAGAGCCAGAAGGAGAGCCACAGAGAAAGGTTTGCAGGAAGTAAGCCAGGGAAAAAAACTGTCAGCATAAAGGCTGGGCTTGCTGTTCCTCCATGCAGACGGTCAGGTCCATTAATGTGCAGGAACTCTAAAGGGAGGAAAGCCACAGTGCTGCAGCCATTCAGCTTGAGCCAAACACACACAACCAGAGACTCCTGCTGAGGTTTCTGCATCCACAGTCTCAACTGTGCTTGCGGCTCTGATGTCATCTCAGAGCAATTCCTTCCCCTCTTCTCTTCCAAACCCTGCTGTCTGCTGGGGGACCCCCCACCCCAGCCCACACATACACACACACACACACACACACACACACACACACGCTCACACTCACCACACATTCTATATCCTACCATCTATATAAACCCTGCGTTAATAAAAGACTTGGAAATGGACTTGATACCTCACTATATCACATTACTCTCTCTGGCACAATGTATACAAAGCCTGTTTTGTATTGTAAGAATACCGCTCAGAGTCATTAGGAGCTTTTGCACTAAAGCATTTTTGGGGGGCCTGTGGCTGAATAAGGCTTGGTAATGGAGCAGTGGGAGAGCTGACAAAAGCACCCCCGCCGCCCCCTCTCTCACCAGCCTGGCTCAGATTGTAGTGTTTAAACACATAAGGTGACAAGGAGAGCTGTTTGTCTTAACAGTGTGTGTGCGTGCGTCTGTGTCTCCAAGGCTATGGGAAGACGATTAAGGGCATGACTGGAATACATTGTGGAGTCAGAGGTGTCATTAAGCGAGTGGTGGAACAACTGTGTGGGTTGCCTGTGTGTGTGTGTGTGTGTGTGTGTGTGTGTGTGTGTGTGTGTGTGTGTGTGTGTGTGTGTGTGTGTGTGTGTGTGTGTGTGTGTGTGTGTGTGTGTGTGTGTGTGTGTGTGTGTGTGTGTGTGTGTGTTTCACTCTTCCAATCTTAAAACGCAAACAAGCGTCTTGAGAACTCTATCCTGCTTTGTGGCAGTGTCCAAACATCGCATTGGTTTAAAGAGTACAAAATTTAAAACAAACAAATTGATTTTTATTTCTATATGTGACTTTGAGGTGGATAAATGGACTGATAAATTCTGCTCTGCACTACTTTCAATGCATTCCCTTTTATCCCTGCCACCCTCTTTCCGTCCTAATTCTGACTTGCCACCGCCACTTGGGTCAAGATTTAAGCAACCATTCAATTTACCAACCCCTGGAATCCGACTTGCATTCGGGCAGGCGTCCAGTTAAGCCGCGGCTGCTCGGGTAGACAAATCAGATTTCTCTATTCTTGCCACTGGAGGCCCTTCTGTTTCCAGTGAGAAAGTCTGACAGGGAGTCAGCTGGGGCTGCAATAGAAAGCATTCACACTGAGATCCAGACTCATAAAGGCATAACCAGTCGTGGGCAGATATGTCAATAGGGTCCTCTTAGAATGCAGGTCAGAGACGAAGCTGACCTCAGGGGTTGAGGAAGGATAAGGAAGAAATGCAGGGGAGAGGGAGAGGAGGGGGGGGGGGGGGGGGTTGAGCACGCACATGAAATGTACATACACACACACAGTGAATATGTGGGTAAGGGGGGGGGTGGTAGTGGCCAGACAGGCCGTAGGGGCGAAGGCTGGTCCCCTGATGGGTGTCTTTCAGTGTGCCCAGGCTGGGCGGGAATGAGATGTGACGGGTGTGAAATGGTCCTCTCTCTCTGTGACCCAGGCCCCTGCGAGGTCCAGCCTGCTAACACTGTGGCTTTGTCCTTCACATTCTCAAAGAGCCTGTATATCAAGGGGATCGTAATGACTAAGCTGGATATGTATGAATGAATGCTGTAGGAACTCTGATGGCATCATTGATGACATTCAGTTAACATTTTTTTGTAACAATGGGGATGGCACAAGACGTTTTTTAGATGGGAATTGTGAGTCTGGGATGCCTGATGACAGTGATGTGTGTAAGTGAAGGTTAACTAAGTTGTTTCAGGATATGGAGCCTCTGATCTGATATCTAAAACTTCTTCTTGTGATGCCCTAAGCCACTCTAGTGTCTTGAGAAAATATGTCACACATGAGATTTTTTTTTTTTCACCCCCCACAAAAAAAAAACTGTATGCATCCGATTAGATCATTTACTGAGCTGAGCACTTTTCTGTGATTAACCAACTCTTGTCAGAGATGATGACATCCATTTTGTTTGCTGGGAGAGAACAGATGGGCAGCATTGGCAGAGGAATGTCACACCGAATGCAAATATAGCACCTTGTTGTTTCTGTGTTTGCGGCTGTTCTGACTGTTCTTGCTCTTTCGCTCTGCTTTAGAAGAACGCACATCTCATTGGTGGATGATGACGATAATGGTTATCTTGGTTTTGTTTTTTTTTCCTTTTCTTGCCAGGAAGCAGAGATTCATGCATGAATCTGTAGACAGATTGGAGACAGTCTATCAACCTGCCTCCCATACTGTTTCTTCACAGCTTCAATTCATTTCAATTAGTCTAAACTGGTTGCTTTTTTGTCTTCAAAATGAAAGTCACACTTAATATTTGATCTTTGAGACAGAATTTGCAGGTTATTGCCATGGATCAACTATTGTACCTTTCCTTTTTCTAATTCCTTCAGATGAGAATCAAGTCACATTTCACTCTGCAGAGGTACACATGTAGGTGGGTTTAGGGTGAATAGAGACATATTAAACACATGTTGTCTTGACAACAATGTGGGCATGTGGAGACTGTCAGGCATTGTCACTGGAAAAATTATCCTTCAAGGTATGGTGGAAATGTCTGTCAAAGCAAGATAGTGTGCAAAAAACAACCTTGGTCTTTTGTTCATCTTGATAGAGAAGTCATGTGTGAAAGGATGCAACTCAACTTCTGATTTTAACACATCACCCTGACGACGCCATTACAGACTTTATCACAGTTCCTGTGTTTAGCACAACTCAGCTCTCTTTTTTCTAGCACAGTACAACATGCTGTGTTATATCATCCCTCTCACATGTGATTTCATCTACCTCCTGTCTTTTAGTCTCTCTCTGTTAAGATGTCTTTTCAGGTGCTAAAGTCTTTCTCATGTGCACTCAGCTGAACAATGGTAGTAATCTACAAAATGTTTCTGGAAGGAGAACTTGCACATGTGACTAAAACTTCAATCAGAGCTTAATAATACAGATAATGACAGGGTCAGCCAAGGGAAGGCTGGATTTTAGATCCTCCCACTACAGCTATTATGGAGAAGGGAAAGGGAGATACGGTAAGGAGAGAGACATGGGAAGTTAGAAAGAGACTCCCTTTTTAAAAAGGTTGATTTTTTTTTTTTCAAACGTCTTCCAATGTGTGGTTTTGACATTTGAATAAAAGACAAGCAGAGCAGCAGAGGGAGGAAGAATTCTCCTGACAAATGGTTTGGTGTGTTTGCCACGTCGCTCCAGCTGACTCATCTCCTCTGTCCGCCTGTTGTTGTTCCTGCTGTCTTGAAGCTGCTGGTGAGGAGCTCTGAGAATACATCAATATCATATCCTTTTGACTGTCGCTGCCATTTTTTGCGTTTCTGGAAAATATGTTGGAATGTGAGTAGATGCTGTTCTGTTGTGAGAAGTCTGTCACTGCTGACATTCGACATGCAACCTGAGGCCACCGGCAGCCAGGTTTAGTAACCCGGGGATGACCTCTCTAATGTGACTTTTACTGCAGCAAATTACGACACGCAGAGATTATGTGGAAGCTGTGTCATATTTAGATGTTTCTTTTATTTGACTCTTCTGAAGTTGCTTTCTTTCCATCTCTCATGACTCTCCATTCCTGCTCCTCAGATCCAGAATGCTGAGAAGAGGATGAATCCTTCAGGTCATCTGAGACATCCACGTGTCTTTGCCGCTGTCCCTCCCCGACAGCCCTCTCGTCCCACTGGGGCACCATCTGTTTCCCCACGCTCGCCCCCTTGCCCCAGCCCGGGTCCCTCCCCCCTCCCCTGCCCCCAGTAGTGGCCACCCCAGAGGGGAGGAAAGGCGAGCCAGCCCCTGTAAATATGCCTGGATGGAGGTCTCAGTGGCGTCTCGTCCTGTTGAACTCCCTGACCTGTGGCCTGGAGATCTGTGTGGCAGCTGGGATCACATACGTGCCCCCGCTGCTGCTGGAGGCTGGAGTGGAGGAGCGCTACATGACCATGGTGCTAGGTAAGGACCTGGTAGATAGGGGGATCTGGTTACCAGGCCTCATTACTACCTCCATAGTGTGTGTGATGTGTGTATGTGCAAGTGTGCACATGCTTAGCTTCTGCCTCATTCTCTCTCACAGATCTCATAATTTCTTTCTCTCTGTCCCTTTCTGACAGGGTATTCATTAAACATGAAAGGCAAAGGTGGGCCTTGCCCCCGTTCACATGCACACATGCGCACACTTCCTCTCACTGAACAGCTAGGAGTCAACTATCTCCTCTGTGGCTTGTTTACTGACCACATGAGTGATTGTTTCTCATCCGAGATTTTCAAATGATAGATTTTTATGGCCCTTGAGTGCCTTTTAATCATTTTGCATAGTGAATCATCATGAGGCTGAAAATAGATAAGACTGTGGTTACATTAGAGCAATGATACAAATGGAAAATAATTTCATCAGTTGCTAATACACTTATGAGACCACTGTAAATCAAAATAGGATGTACTCTCCAAAGAATGTGTTTGTAAACTAGTTTGATACATAAAGATGTGACCTTGTCCAGCACTAGTCAAGTTTAGCATAGCGGTGGGGGATGTTGCCTCTGGGCTCCTGTCTTCTTTACCATTCAGGTCATAAAAACACAATTGAGGCCATTACACAGATTAGTAGCCAAATCACCTGTTGAGTTGTTGAGGTGGTAATCAGGCACTAATTGAAAGGCAGCAGGAGAGCAAACTGCCTGAGGAAGAACCACAATCTCCAGACAGACTGACACTCAGTTACCAGTTTATTAGGTACAATTTCATTTTTTAATTTGAAAAGCTTGTTCATTGGGCTTTTACTGAAAAAAATATACAAATACATACTGATATTTGTGTTGTCCAACAGAATACAGCTGCACAGTGCACACTTCAAGTACCTAAAAATGAGTTAAACCAATCCAGTCAGCTCATCAACTGTATAGCTCACAGTGTATCACAGCTCAAAAGAGTCAGTCTGAGACTGGAACTGGCAGGAAAAAAAAATCAAAAGCAGTTTTTACTAGAGACACTACTAAAAAGTAAAAAAGTGCAAGAGGTTAAGAATGACGGTTTTGGGGTATCGTGGTTGTGTGCTGTGGTTGCAGCATCCCCAGGTCGGTCCAGCCGAGGAACTGTGCTCCATGTCATTCCCCTTCTCTCTTTCTCCTCATTTCCTGTCACCTCTCTACTAAAAAAAAAATGCTGCTGGAAATTATCTACAGATGTGGACAATCCAGATGGAGTGTAAACAGTAAAAAAGTTTAAAAATCCATCATGTAAGCAGCATGTGTGTCAGTCCAGAATGCTCTTCTACTGATGTGTCTTAAAGGTGCAGTGTGTAGGATTTAGTGAGGTTTGGTGAGGTTGCGGATTGCAACTGGAAGAGTACTTGCCCCCTATGTAGATATAAACGGCTCATTCCAATGATTCTTCTTTTGAGGTGTTTATACACTAATCAAAACACACTTATGAACATTATGTTCCATTTCTGCCAAGTTTGCTCTGCTAGATGTCACTAAATTCTACACACTGCACCTTTTTAAGGGGAAAAGTTGTAGAGAGATGAGAGACATCTTTATGGCATTATATCACATTTGCTTGACTTCAGAGTTTTAAGCTGCTGTAGTATCTTTCAGTTTGCTGCTGAACCAAAGAAATTAGATTTTCACCATAACCTAGTTTAAAGTATTATTCAAAGGCATCAGTTGGTGACAAACACAGGTGATGGATGCAATTAAAGCAAAAGAGATGCCACATAATCCGTTACAATACTACAGCTCATAAGCTTCAAATATGAAGTTTGTTGCTTTACAGAGAGGTGTCGGTTCAACTCGGGTATTCATTATTTTATGTGTGAAAAAACAACTCCTTGCAGCTACAGCTTCAAAATACCAAGGAGTTGAATCAGGCACAGTCTCAAACTCTGAACATTGTATATCTCCAGTCTTGAATGGTAAATACATATTATCTTCTACCTTAAAACATTTCAGTAATATTGTTTTTTTTTAAATGACTGTCCATTATCTAGGAATACCTAGGAATTCTGGGAAAAGCCATGAAATGTAGACTATTTTCTGCCTTGTGGAACAGCACACCACAAACACACTCTGCAGTAAGTGCAGCTGATGACTGCACCATTATGTCTGGCTAACATATAATTCAGTTTGGCTTCTGGTGGTGTATTTGTGGCTTCAGTGGCCCCAGACCTTTCAATCTAACAATAGTCATCGGCTATTTGCCAAAATTATTTGGTACTCCTTCTAACATTAAGACAGATATGTTTCTTGGTTATCTTGGTGCTCTCACAAATTAGTGGCATGTGTGTACATCCACACAATTAGCATCACCCATATGGTATATATTTGTACACTGTAACTGAGTTTTCTTGTAAGCGATGTGAATAGTTGCATTATCCTGTCAGCCCAAATGGCATCCACGTGGTCGTCAGTAAAAGCATCTCTTTGAGACATTGTCTTGTGACCATACAGATGATAGATACAATTCCACCAAACTAAAAGACTCCGTGTGGATGACAGAAGTGACTATTCAAATATAAAGATTAAACAATCTACACTTCTACTGTTCCATTTCTCAGCTGCTGGTGATATGAAGAAAAATTATTTCATTGTGGAGTTCCTCCCAAACAACCCGCACTGTAAGCCAATCTGGAAATGGCACTCAACTTAATTCTCATCTCCCTTTATTATAATGGAGTGCCTGAGTGTTATTTGAATGAAGACAGATATTGTGTCTTGGGAGGCTTAAAGCTAATTTCCCCAAGCAGTAGTGTCAGGTTCTCAGATGGCCGCTTTCTGCTTTATCTAATAGCCATTTGTTGGCTGCTTCATACCCCAGTTGTTACTTTCTTTCTCTAGTTTCCTCTCTGTGAGTGGAGGACATATTCAGTGCTTTTTAGCACCATGGTGTCCATTACTCATGTTTTGAAAGTATATTTAGGTGTGTATTTAAGTAACAAAGCACACTGTGGAACGTGACACATTTCATATTGGGTTTGGTTAGACAGCACACTGATTTATGTATGAGTCTGAAAACACGAGCTGGAAAGCAGCTTGCATTGAATTTAGAGACTGGGAAGCATGCTTTGGTGTGTGTGTGTGATATATTGTAATTGAAGAGAGAGAGTAGAGAGCAGCTATTGAGTGGGGAGAGTGTGTGTGTGTGAGACAGTAAGTCTTACAGCTATAGATGGTGAGAATTGTTATGATGGCCCTCCACAGCTGCAGCAGGAAGAAATGTGCCTGGCTGCAGCCAGCTTGTCTGTCTTTCTCAGATTGCCCGTCTGTCTGCCTGTCTGTCTGTCTGTGCTCTGCTATTTCCCTTTCCGTTCTGTTTCTTTGTCATGAAGGGTTTTGCAGTGTGCTTCGACGCCGAACATAAATCTTATCGACCTTCTTCTTGGTTTCAGTGTCTTGTCAAACTGGAGAAAGAGCATAAATAAGATTGTGGTTGATTTTTGATGAGCAGATCCCCCTATTCTATGTTTTACCAGCACTTGCATGAAACATTTAAAAAAGAAGGCAGTGGAAATGTGTTATGTGGTCAGAAATGTATCCAGCATCTTCTTAAGTCTTACACATAGTGCAACAAAATAGTGTTTGTCTGTAATGAAAACTCCACAGGGTACCTCTTTGAAATGCCAAACTCTAGCCTCAAGATCAGGTCACTTTAGATATTGCGTGTGTATCTGCATGCAAACACCCCATGTGTCATGTTGTGTTTTAATTAGCCAGACTTGGCCACGTGTGGAGGATGAGCTGATGGTGGGTTACCTTCAGGCAGCAGGCCATCTGTAGGATCCATCACCAGCATTCAGTGATGATGGCACTTCATCCCCTGGTAGGGCAGCAGCAAGGAGGACCTGACAGTACTAGTAGAAACCAGGCTGAAAAACACCGGACAGCAAGACGTCCTTGTGCTCTTAGTAGCTTTTATAACCTAAAGCTTAATACACATTTTACAGGCATGTGTTTTTTTGAGTGCAATGCTGTGAAAATCAACAAGTAAATGATGAGTGGAAATACAGTGTATTTAAGGGTGATTTAAGGGTTTCATACTTAATTGATAAGTGTGGCAGTGTTTTGGAAAGAAAATACCTTATTCCTATCATGCAGTTTCATTGTCTGCATTGCTTTCAGAGGACATGGAATTAGTCCATGTCCTCTGTGTCTTTTCTCCACTACGTATGTTACACTGGTGATTTCTTTGGTGTGACCTTTGTATCCCTGGTTCTGTCCACAGGTATTGGTCCAGTGCTTGGTCTTCTGTTCATCCCTCTGATTGGCTCAGCCAGTGACCACTGCAACAGCAGTTATGGCAGAAGGCGGCCTTTCATCTGGCTGCTGTCTCTGGGAGTCCTTGTGGCACTTTTTATCATTCCCCACGCTGATGTCCTGGCTGCACGCCTTGCTTGGGGTGGGCGTACTCTCCAGGTAGGAAACTTGATTGTTTGTGATTGTTATTTTGTTGAATTTCATACAAGACAAGAAGTTAACTTGTGTGCTACCATGGTTATGATTCACACTTAAGTGGTCAACTGTCCCATGGCAATAACAGTGGGATATAATCAAATTGTAATTTGGACGTTTGGCATCTTATTGCATTGCTGAAGAGCCCTTCAGCAAGACACAGAACTTGAGACTGTTCAAGTTCTTTTGAAAAACAGTCCTGTGGGTTAGTATCTGAAGATGTAGATGAAGATGTAAAAAAAAAAAAAAAAGAACCCAAATACAAAACTCTGTTATACGTGGACTTGGCTACTTTGCTTTCTTACTTATCATTAAGGGGAAGAGAATTTCAAGAAGACCTGATCAAGTTTAAAAATGAAACTTTCTTCAATGTCATTGCTTCTTTCCTCCAGGTGGGTTTCCTTATCCTTGGTGTGGGGCTCCTTGACTTTTGTGGACAAGTGTGCTTCACACCATTGGAGGCGCTTCTATCGGACCTGTATCGAGACGAGGAGGACTGTGGCCAAGCCTTTGCAATGTTCTCCTTCATGGTCAGCTTGGGAGGCTGCGTGGGTTATTTGCTTCCAGCACTGGACTGGAGTCGAAGCCTGCTCTCTGTTTACCTAGGAGGCCAGGCCGAGTGCCTCTTCTCTCTCCTCATCCTCATCTTCATCTCCAGTGTGCTGATCACCATGAAGGTGTCCGAGGAACCCTCTTTTACCAGCAGTGGCTTGGTGGGGTCTGGATCTTTACTGGAGCCCGGGGCTGGAGCGATAGAGACCGGCCGGTGCGGTGTGCCGCGGTCATGCTGCTACCTGCTGAAGTGCAAGCTGAGGCTGCTGAAGTCTGGACCCGTGCTGTGCTTGCTGAGAACGTGCTGGTCCATGACTCCAGCCATCTACAGGAGCTACTGCCATGTCCCAAGGGTGATGAGGCAGCTGTGTGTGGCTCAGCTCTGCAGCTGGATGGCTGTCATGTCCTTTATGCTTTTCTACACAGACTTTGTGGGGGAAGGCCTGTACGAGGGCGTGCCCAGTGCAACACCAGGAAGTGTGTCCAGGCAAAGATATGATGAAGGTCAGATTTCCTCTTTATTCAGTTTATTGAAGGTTTATGTGTTGCTGTAATTTTTCTTCTCTTGAAACAATATTTTGTTTTAAATATTTACTTAGCTCATTGTTGTATACACACTAGATATTATGAGCTAATGCATTGATTAATGACTCTAAAGTTCATTTTGTCCCGACACATTTCACAATTTGACATCACCGCCAAAAATCACTTAATTACTCAGTAGTGTATTATGAAAGAGACTTCCATTGCTCTAGTGAGACTCAAGACGTAGCTTACACTTCTGTCATCACGTCTTTACCTCCACCACCTGAACACACAGCTGGTTCAGGGTCCGTCCTGGCCGTGCTGTCTGCTCTGTCACAGCTGGGCAGGATGCACTCACATTCCTTGGGCACAGGTGGAAGACAGAGCCAAAGCCTGTGTTCCAGCATGTCCTCATGCCTTCCTGCTGCCCTCATTAAGGCTCTTGTGAAGGTGTAGGATATATGGAACAAAGACCTGCCATTAATGTAGACTCTTAATACAAGACTTCACATGAGATGATGTACATTTCGGTAGTAATGCTACTGAACAACCAACAAATCCTTTGGATAAGTATGCTTGAGCTAATGTCAAGTCAATCCAAGGCATTCCAGGTATTACTTTCCACCCCTGCACTTCAGGAAATCGTAAACAAAAACAGACAGGCTTTATCCTTTCCTGTTCCTGCTCTGTGAATGTGACAGAGTTGTCACTAATCCTGCAAGACAGTTGTATGGCTATTGGGTCTTTTATCTATGCATGCAAATGCTTAGCAGTATGAGTCTACCGAAATATAACCTTTTTAGCTAGACCAGATGCAGATACAACTGAATAAATGTGTTGTCAGTGACAGATGAGGGCCATGCATGCTGGGAAGACTTCTTTCTTCGGTTTATTTTACCAGACAGCATCTGAGAAAGAACAGTAGATGGGAAGAATGGAGCTGAAATAAACAGATGTGAGGTAGACCATCTTGAGACGTTGCAGATTTGTTAACATAGTGGGCTATGTGTGAGTGAAGTGTTTTTAGTCTCCTTTTGTTTACTGTTCAGTCAAACTTTCTATCTTACACCCTGTTTCAATCCCTTCCTTCGGCTCCGCCATTATCACTCTTAACTTAATGATGTGCCTTTCACCATCCCCTCTCATTTTATCAATCCCTTCTTACTACCATCCACAAGTTCCACCTGCTTTCTCATCCTTTAATCCTTCTCACCCTTTCCTCTCTCTCACCATTCTCCCTCTTTCCTTTGAAATTTTCATTCATCCATCCATCCACATTCTTTTCTCTCCCTTCTCTCTCCACTTCTATCTCCCTCCACACTTTGTTTACTTTTTACTTTTCCTCTGTCTCTCCTCCCTGTGCTTGCTGGACCACGAGGAATGTCACACTCACAAAGAATTAATGTCAAGGAATCAGCACACAAAGAACATGTTCATTCAAGTCAGGTAGACGGCCAAAGCACACAATTTTGAGGTCTGTCTGAGTCGCGTTTGTTTAATCTGAAACACAGCGTATGCTATTAAACCAAATCATTCAGCCTGCAGATGTTCCTCTGCATGAAGGTAATCTGCTTTGTCTTTAGTTTCATAATTACATGGACAGTTTTACTTTATTACAGTCAGGGTGTAAAATTAACTTTTTTGTCCACCAGCCAAATGGCAAGAATTTTACTAGCCAGTCAATAGATTACCATTGTTTGTTGGCTGGTGAGTAAAGCAAATCCACCAGCCATTTGCATATTTTATCAGCATTTGGCGGGTGGCTGGTGTTAATTTTGAGCCCTGATTACAGTAACTGCTAATATTTTGTGCTAATCTTTTCTATTGCGGCAGGTTCCAATTCAAAGTATTTATCTGTAAAGCTTTTACTACAGACACAGCTATTTTTCCATACTTAAGGCAGCGGTTCACCTTTGCACAGATTCAGTAGTATTCTGGCTCAGTCCCATATCTCTGTTGGCTTAAATTTCAGTCCTCATTAGCTTCTGTAGTGTTTGTAAAGTGGGCTCAGGCAGCTTTGCTTTCCAGAAGTAATATGATCCACATACTCCTTTCACACAAGTCATTCTCTGCTCTACTGCTGAACTTCTGACCCATACTGTTCACCAAGAGCAAACTGAGAGATCAGGCTGATAGCAGGCTGAAATAAATAAAGGTCCAGACATGTAGTCGGTCCACCTTCCATGGATTTGTACTAAAATTCAAGAACTTAATTAAGGGGTAAAATGAATATTGGTATTAACAGGGAACATTATTTAAAAGGGAACAATTTTCCCATAGCATTTAAAATCCCAGCTTCTTTAAAATTTGTCATTATTGAAAACTGTTGCACTCTGTGACTCTGTCAAAAGATGGAAATTTTTCATATTACCATCTAATTGAAAGACAGAGTTCAAAGGGAGAACATAAATACACTCATGATTGTAATGTACTGGAGAACTAAACCAACATTGAATTTATTTCTTTATGAATAGCAGTTTCAGTCATTAGTACATAGTGACTGTGTCACATATTGGTTACGTTTTCTTAAGCTGTCATGTGCATCGTGTGAATGTAGCACCTTAATTTTGTGGGTAGAGATTGTTGTTTTATCAAATACAGAAATACATAAGAAAATTTAAATCTAGACTAGTACCAACTGTTAATGTGTTTATTTGGGAGCTGAAAACATGTTGACTCCATGCAGCATGAAACATAAATTAATCTAATTTTGCTAAGCAGTCTGCAATTCTTCCTCTGTTGTTTGAACTTCACATTCCACCTCGGTTAGTTGGAGAGACCTCATCCAAATGCTTATTGTCTGGCTGGCTGACTGGGCCAGACTTGAGCCAGAAGGCACATTGCCTCACTAAACACGGACCGGCCTGTGTGTCTCATCCTCTCAGGCTTTTCAAGGATTTATCTAAGGTTAATGGTGTCTTGATGGTCCAAGTCAGTCAACCCAAACAATGTGTCCATGCCGGAGAGCTCTGTGAATGTCTCACCTACCAGATCTGTGCCTGTGTGTTTATGGGCTTGAGCAGACACAAGGGTTTCTAGCTCACCAAATAGCAGTTAATGTATCACAGTTTAAACTTAGCATACAGTAGGTTTAGCTGTGTTCAAGCATGCCATGCACCTTATTCTAGATGTGGCCTTTGATGGAAATTACTTGAGTTGTGTGAGATAGTTTCTGTCTCTGATGACAAAACTCTAACTGTGTGATGCATACATCTATACAGAGGATGTATGAGAGAGGCTGGTAGCTTCATAGGCTCTGCTGGGTGTGATAAAAGTTCACATTCTTCTTTCAGGTATCCGTATGGGCAGTCTGGGCCTGTTCCTGCAGTGTGCTACCTCAACCTTCTTCTCCCTGGTCATGAGTCATTTGGTTCGCCATTTTGGCTCAAGGTGGGTTTACCTGAGCAGTATGGTGAGCTTCACACTCTCTGCTTTGGTCATCTGTTTGTCCAAAAGTGTGGTCCTGGTCACAGCCATGGCGGCCCTCACTGGCTATGCATACGCCACGCTGCAGACTCTGCCCTACACGCTCACCTGTTACTACCACAAAGAGAAAGAGGTAAATACAGAAGTAATAAGTTTACACACAAGGAAAGTTTGTTAAAAAAATCTGTATGTTTGTTAATTAATTGTTTTCTTGTCTCATTTCAGGTCTATATGCCAAAAAGGAAAACCAAAAGCGTGCATAAAAATGGTATTACACCCAAGCGGGACTCTGTGTATTTGACTCCTGTGGAAGAGGAGAGTGGACTAAACCACAAAACGGGGGCCACCTACGGACATGCCTTCCTCAAACAGGACGGTTATGAGTACTACCCCAGTCCTCACAGCCAGAACGGCTCATCTCACAGCACCGGTGGAACCGAGCAGGAGGAGGCGGAATCGGGGTATGAGAAACGTGGCGTGGGCTTGGACTTTGCCATCTTAGACAGCACCTTTCTCCTCTCTCAGGTTTTCCCCACCCTCTTCATGGGCATGATCGTTCAGTTCGCACAGTCCGTCACTGCCTACATCGCCTTCTCTGCCATCTTCGGGACTGTCGCCATCTACTTGGCCAGTCAAATTGTCTTTGACCAAAAGGACCTCAAAAGCTGACATGGGAGTGATGATGGAGTCACAAATGTCAATCAAGTCATTCAGGTTCCATGGGTGGAACTCAACAATGCACTACTGTTCCCAGAATGCCTTGCTTTTGTACCATGTGTTTGCTTTTGAGAAAAGCGCTGCGTTGAGGAAGTGTGTGTGTCTGTCGGTCAGTGTGTGGCAGGGTATGAGAGAAAGTGGGTAACGAAGGAAAATATGTCACCAGAGATATATTGTCTGGCAGTGACATGCAGTGTCAGTTACAGCAGGAATTGTTACCTGAAGAGTCAACACCAACTGTGTGCTCAGGTCAGGTGTGGTACTCTCTGTACTGAACACTATTGACTTCTAATAATCTCTCTAAAAGTTTTGTTGTGACATCTTTTCTGTCCATCGTCCTTTTCCTCAGGTAGCACCAAACAGATTTACTGTAGAACTCATCAACCTCTGATACACTGCTACTCACTTTTTATGGTTTTTATCCTCAGATATCCACAGTTTTTAAAAGTATTTTGTTTTGTACACAGTGTGTCAAACACAGTGCTTGTACAGACTCATCTGCAGTATCACTATGCTACTCTGGAGACTGGTCTTCTTACTGAGATGGGCTTGTCTTTCCTCACAATGGTAGAAAGGATAGATCAACGCAATGTTTCTACCCATTTAGAAAATAGAATTACAAGTGGGACCATTGGACTTGTCCATCCAGCATCAAAAACAAACTATAGTGATCTTTTATTGTGATTCCATAAAGCTAAGGGGACCTTTGAAAGATAGATTTTTTTTAAATGGTTAAAATATTCTGACTTTTAGTCTTCTAAAGCTCCAAAAACACTGGATCCTACATTTCCCATAATACAACTCATAAGTGTATTTCATTAGGCCTTCCTTGCCTGTGAAATGCCATCGTCTTTCACACTCCATGCCCTCGGTTTGTAACATGTTTTCTGTCAGATATTTTGAAGTGTCAAGCCTAATCCAAGATAACTATAATGACATCATCAGGGTCATTTTCTCAGACTTAACAAAGCTCCTTAAGAGCCACAGAAGGTGTTTTACAACCGTTTTCACAAGCCTAGTATGTGTAACATTGGTGGAATACCCCTTTAAAAAAATCACCTGTGCTATGATTCTGGCCCCATCTAGTGTCATTTATTAATTAATGAACAGTTTTACTGTAAATATCTTGTATACAAATTTACTGTATATCCCTATGGGAATGATGTTATGCAACCTGATGAGGTGCGGTTATCGACTGTGGTGGTTTAACAATGAAGCTGTTTACTTGGAACTGGAATACTGCATCAAACGTCCTTTTGTAGTAAGATAATCATGAGCGGTCAAATCTAGTGGACTGCTCATCCCGTCCAACTCTGCGTCTGATCAGGACAGTCGTCTCAGGTTAGTGTCCCACGCTGTTTATATGCCACTGATAAAACACTTTCCCTGCTGCCTAAACCCTCAAGTTTTACTGTATTTTCAAATGACAATCTAGGACATCCAGATGGACTTGTTATATAATGTTGTATGTAAACATGCAGTGTGATGTCTGATGGAAGCCAACTTCATAGCACCCATTCCTGAAAGACCAAAAAAAGTCATGCAGTAAATGGAAACATTTGGTGACTGAAAATGATTTGAGAGTAGGCACTGTATATTGATGGGCTGAAGGCCAAGCTGAGTCGAGGTGTGTGTGTGCGTGTGTGTCTGTGTGTGTTTGTTTATACATAACATGGAGGATAGACAGTGAGAAAGCATGAGTAATATTTAAGTGTGAGGCTAATGAAAAGCGATATGACTTGAGTGTGTGCAGTTATAATAAACTGTATTGACTTTAGCCCATATGATGCGGTATCTTAAAATGTATCATGGCCTTCAGTGGAGCTTGTCAAATCGGCCAGTTGGTGTAAACACCACGCTGGTGTTGCAACCAGAAGGATCCTGAAGGATCTTATTGCCTGAGGTGCGCTCAGAATGGGGGAAGCAAAAATGGCAGAAGATTTGTCATGTTTACACGACTGCATAGAAGACTCAAAAACAACCGAATTATCCTTTTCACCCTGAAATGCACAGGAAAATATTGTTTAGCAGTAGCAGAAGTATCAGAAAAAGGTTGTTTTCAAGTGCCTGTACATTTTCAACATTTTTTGTACATAATGTATTTATTTATTATGCTTTTATTACAAAATAGTGCATATTAAACTATTGGCCTCTTTGGCATCTGTCATAGGTGCAAGGGTGAAGGCTGTGAAAAAGATAAATTATTTCTATAGATGTGGTATAGAAGCATCCTCAAAGCTATAATTTATTTTAACATTACCCACATTGTCCTGTAGCTCTGACAGCATCACAGAGCCTAATGCTGATAACTGCTGTCACTCACTATATGTATCAGATCAGCTGCAGATGAGAATACTCAATACTTAAAGTTACCAGATTCCCCCTGTGGACATAATCCATGTAGCCTGTATCAGCTGAAAACTTAATTCACGTCACACAACTGAGAGGCTTTGTGATTTTATTTTATTTTTTCCTCCCCCCTGGTGCAGCTGGTGCAAATACAGTAAGAAACCTTGTCATTTTTGTCAATACTGCTTTATCTGGGTCTTATATAACCACTTATTTCCTATCAGAGACCTGTTTTATTGTTTAATTTAACAGATAAAACTACAGATATCTTTAACTGAATGGGTGGAGTTGTTTTCAGTCCCTATTGCTCGCAACCAAATGTCCTGTTCGATTTAAGACAGCAAAGTGCCAGTGGCCAGTCTACCTTAAGGCCAGAAATCATTGTGTTCTGATGTCATTGATCAGTTGTTGTTTTTTACATCACAATTTTAGTAATCACTGTCATTAATGCATTCAGCCATAACAAAAAAAATGTTTCTTTTATGTTGTACATCATCAGATTGTGTATAAATATGCAGTTACCAAACAGATTTTATACAAAATAAAACTGCATTGTGAATGAGATGTTGTCCTTGAGTAATTTAATAAAGAACATTTAGAAGATTGTTCATTATTCAATCTTAAGTAAATTCTGATAAGACTCTTAATTTGAGAGTCCTGGAAGGTAAAATATCCTTCAAGCTTTATGCAGTTTGGTCCACGCACACTGAGACTGATGGCTGTATGAAGAAAATAACTTGGAAATGGTGCCATCCTTTGGTTATCTTGGGGAACTGATGTGTGCAGGAGACACTGCTGGTGCGCAACTGCCCTGGCCCCACTGACGCATGGGCATGCTTCTGCTGGCATTATCTATTACATGGAAAAGACGATAGGCTTTCATGTTGCAGGGAATGGCATGCTGACAATGTGTGCCATTTCATGACGGGCCTCTCCAGTTTGCTCCTCACAGTTCTCACGAATGCACCATGGGAAACGCACGGGTTATGGTGTAGCGCACTTAAAAAAACATGGCACTTTATTCATATGCCACTCTCTGCCTCCTATACAACCGAGCTTAGAGGGATCCAGTGTCTTGCTCAAGGACACGTCAGCAGGGCGGATGCTGGCCGGCAGTGAGGTCTTGAACCCTGATCTTTGCGGTGTGAGGGGCGGTGGACGCCCCGCCGGCTCTCTGGTCCAGCTGATATGTCATTTTAGGCTCAGAAAAACACAGATTTGCTGGGGAAAGTTCTTGAACGGCGAAGCAGAAGAAGTGGGACCACAAGAGCCCTGTCATTGCTCTCCAGTGACAAGTGGGCCTGTTTTTACACCTTCCTTCTAAATAAGGAAGCGGCCTGACAGACATATGACCACCGACCCAATTTGGGAGCAGCCCGAGTGCCCCATCGCGTCCCACGGCCGCTGAACGCCACCAATAAGCTTTCTCCCCTTCCAGTCCAGCACTGACAGTAGACTATTCCCCTCAACTCTCCATAGACTTGGTATTTTTTCCTGCTGTCAGCACCCTCTCTACCCTTGTATTATCCCAGCGGTGAAGTCAGCATGATGTCATCTAGGGATGCGATAGCCCTGGCAAGGTTGAAACTGGGTTTTTGGTGAGTGGTACAGGATTTATTCGGAACTCTTACCGTGAGGGAGACAGAGAGGGGGAAGAGAGAGAGAAAGAGAGAGTGTGTGTGTGTGAGAGAGAGAGGCGCGGAGGAGCTGCAAAACATGGTAATCACCACCACCACCACCAACATCACCATCACCATCACCTCCAGCTCTGCCGCGCACTCTCCCGTCTCCTCTCCTCCTCTGCACCGGGGCTTTCGTTTCATGCCCAAAGCCCTGATCTGCGCTCCAAAAATAACCCTCAGCCAGCATGCCGAAGGAAGCAAAACAAGAAGAGCGGTATTTTTAGGGTCATTAATTTCGACCACGTGGCCCGAAGGTAAACCGGATGGCCGTTGCGCAAAGGCTCCTCGTCAGTATGTCCTGCGAGGCCGGCACGCCGCACTGGACGCTGACCGCGGTGGTTCTCCTGGGCTTTCTGCTGGGGATCGTGTCAGCGTACCCTTTACCGAGCAGCAGGACAAATGCAACTTTACTGGAGAAAAGATGGGAGACCCTCTTCTCACGCTCTGTACTGGGGATCTCCGGGGAGAAACCGGAGCTGAACTGGGAGAGTGACTATCTGCTGGGCATCAAAAGAGTGCGGAGGCTCTACTGCAACGTGGGCATCGGGTTTCACCTTCAGGTCCTCCCCGACGGCAGGATAAACGGTGTACATAATGAAAACCAGTACAGTGAGTTATGCCTCCACCAATGTAATGCAATAGACATAAAAGAGAAGCAGAGTCAATAAGCATGGATCTGTGATGAGCAGGCTAGTCTATCCCCTCTATTCATTTGCATGATCATATGTCATCCGACTCTGAGGGAGCATTGAATTTCTTCCACGGCAAAGACAAATCTATTAAAAACAAGTATCCATCAGTGCTGAACACCCCCCCCCCCCCCCCCCCCCCCCCCCCTCCCCAAGCTCAACCATGACATGAATGTATGGACGCTTTTAGACACAACTTATTTTTACGCAGCCCTGTGAGGGCGGTCCAGTGACCAATAGCCGTGCACGTCAATGCAATTACTGCAATTATTGCAATAACCAGAATGCGCTTGATTGGCACGCGCCTGGATGCAAATGTAGGATGGGGTGAAAGATGCAGAACAAAGGCTCGGCATGCTGCGCAGCAATCTGCAAGGTTACACCCATACAGACGCAGAGGGAGCACAATGCTACAGTCACAGTGATAAAACACTGAATCAGCCAGCAGAATGGGTTGGTATTTTATTTTATTTTTTTGAACTCCAATGTAATAATTCCTTGTCCTGTATTAGGTCTAATAGAGATCTCTACGGTGGAGAGAGGAGTGGTGAGCCTATACGGGGTGAAGAGTGAGCTGTTTGTCGCAATGAACAGCCGTGGGAGGTTATACGGAACGGTAGGTAGGCTATGCACAGTATTTCATTTATTGTCCAGCACTGTTATTTAATGGGAGTCTGAAAATACGCACTTGCATCTTGATCCGCCTTTTAAAAAAGATTTTAGGATGGCCCTATCTGCCATAAGGGGAGCTGTCCAAAATGTGTTGTTAAATCCATATATTTTTAATTTCCTCAGGAACTTATACAGCTCTATTTCAAGCAAGTGGGCTAGGCCCGGTGGCCTATGGGTAAATAATGATGAGGTTAACAGATGCAGGATTTAGTCCGCACGGCTGTAATGTGGTCATGTGTGAGTGAGGAGGAGGGAAAACCCCCTGACGCAAAGAAACCTGTCAGCAGAGTTGGAAATCGATTTTAATGGCAAAGCGCTTTTTCTTGCAGGGCAGAGCACATCACACACATCCTAGTAGGCAAAGACTGAGCTACTCCACCCCACTACCACCAGCTTCTCCCACCTCTAACCTCTGAAAAATCTCAAACACGACACTGTCATTTCAAGCTTGTATCAAAAAGAAATTAGAAATCTGACAAGCATCCAATACCAGAAAACATGCTACTGTATGTAAATTTGGCACCTTTCATCAGGTCGAGGGCACTCCAAAGACACTTCAGGGAAGAGCAGCCTCTGGATTTTTAATGTATCTGGCAGTTCACCTGAATTTATAAGCATAACAGAATTACTGTAGTTTAAAGCTTGACAAAACATTACAACTATACTTATAGCTCAATATCACTGATGTTGCAATAACAGATAAAAGATTTTAAAAAGCACCAGCTACTTATTGAATGTTTTGAGTGAAGATATGTATTTGTCAGTATCTGGCTTTTTCTGTCATTTAATTAGTAGTAAAATATATTTATAATAATGTCAATAATGGGCTATAATTAAAATTAGATTCTCACAAATCCTCAGTATACAATGACAATGCTTTTATCTTGCTGTGAATTTCAGTTCCCAAAGGCCTTAATTTAATCCTGCTGCTTCGAATATAAGTTGTTTTGTGTGATCCCTTCAATATCAAATGCCACTGGCAGTTTGTAAGAGAAAGAAGACTTTTTAGGTGAAGTTTAGATGACAGAAAAAATGAATGCATGCATGAAATGACAATATAATTAAATGTGAAGCTGAACTTTTTATCCTCATCCCACAGATGAGGTGTATTTGTAGGCTTACTGGTGATAACCTTTAGAAGATGTAATTCGTTTGCTTCTGGAGCAATGACAGCTATTAATATATAAATGTACATGGTGTGTGGAGGAAGCATTGTGTTTCAGCTGACACGTGGCTGGCAGTTTGCTCGCTGTGGCCAACATATTTGACAGACAGAATGTGAGTCGGTTATCTGAGTGATGAAGCGTTAGCTTGTGAGTGGGCTGATGATCTGATAAGAGATTGAATTAGGCCACATGGCCTCTGATGGGGAGAATTTGCTCTGCTGCTGTACGCTGTTCGAGTCATGCATTGTCATGTCAGCAGAGCAGAGCAGTCATGTTGTTCTTTATAATGACAGATATTTGGAGATTATTCTTAGATAGAAGGGCTGTATGAGGAAAATAGGGATCAGTGTTTCTTTTAGACCCAAAATCTTCCTGGTGTGCTGTTTTTACTGTATTTCAGCATAACTGTATAGTTTAAATATTTCCTCAAGATTTTAGTTTTGAAATGGTCATTTTACAGGAATATTTTACACATTGTGGGAAAAATACTTATTGAATTTTTTGCAGTTAGATGAGTCAGTTGCCTTACTTTTTCCAACCTGCATTCCGCGAAACCCGCCCTACTCTGCCTCTGATTGGCTAGTACTTGATGCCTTTGTGTGTTAGGTTGGTTCGGTTTGCGTTATTTTTTTCCCCTCACCCGCATTCTGCGAAGACCTGCCTCTAGTCTGCCTCTGATTGGCTCTGACCCTGATATTCCTTCCCTAACCCTAACCATCTCACTCCACATGCCTAAACCTAAACAACCTAACCAATGAAGGCAACGAGCACTAGCCAATCAGAGGCAGAGTAGGGCGGGTCTTTGTGGAATGTAGGTGAGGGAAAAAAATAACGCAAGTCAGTTAGCTTAGTTTAGCATAAATACAGGAAACCAGGGAAGTCAGCTAGCCTGGCTCTGTGAAAACATAAAAAATCAGCTAATCAGCACCTCTAAAGCTCTCTAGTGAAGATGTTTTTTCTGTATGCTTCATCTGTGTAAAAACACAAGTTGTGGTTTTAAAGGGGATTATAATGGATTAAACAAACAAGATATAATGTGTTAATTAGTGAGCTTTAGACGTGCTAGTAGGTGGATTTTGTTATCGTCGGACAGAGCTAGGCTAGCTGTTTCCCCCCTGTTTCCATTCTTTATGCTAAGCTAAGCTAATTGGTTGTTAGCTGTAGATTCATATTTAACGTACGTGAGCGTGGTATCAATCTTCTCATCTAACTCTTGGCAAGAAAGTGAAATAAAGTGTATTTCCCAAAATTTCCAACTATTCCTTTAAGTTGGGCATGTTTTTTTTTTTTTTTTACTATGAATAGACCATGGCTCAATAGACATACCTTGTGTTTACTAAATATCAGCTGATTTGGCTTATTGTGTACAGATACCTATTCTTTTCAAGGAGTAAACTAAATGCATCTTAATATTTATAGCAGTAAGCACTGCTGGGAGACTGAACAAAGATAACCCTACATTGTCAAAACGTTAATTCATTGTTATCTTTGCTGTGTCTTATCTAAATTTATCATTATATTTTTGTGCATCGCTTAGAATCTTTTAAAAGTTGCTTTTTCATGTTGTGCCATCATAGCTTCAAACTACAAACGGTGTCTTTTTATTAAGCTGTTCACTAACATGCACGCTGTCTGTCTCTTTGTCCTCTCTAGACAGTCTTCCATGACGAGTGCAAGTTCAAGGAGAGCTTGCTCCCAAACAACTACAACGCCTACGAGTCTCTGGTTTACAGAGGCTCCTACATAGCACTCAGCAAGCATGGCCGCGTGAAGAGGGGCAACAAGGCCACCACTGCCATGACTGTAACGCACTTCCTACCCCGAATATGATGAGCAAAGACTGGCAATAACAAACTTATTTGCACATGTGGATTATTTCCCAGGTAACATAAATACCGTATACGTACGTACAAACACAAAAGACAAAATGGACTGTAAAAGAAAGAAATACATTATATCTGATAGTATTTATTCAAACTTTATATGTATATTTGGGTAGCTTACTTTGTATTAGAAATGATGGAAATGCCATTCTTTGCTGCTTTTATGATTTTCACCATTTTGTGATAAGAAGGGGATGGAGAGGCTTCATTGGTCCCCTCAGTTTATATGGGTGCTTACTGGAATTGGTTGAGTCCTTGCCCTGTCAGTGGATGACAGTTCATCCTTTTGGAAATGAAATGGATACGTTATTACCTCAAAGCACCATATCCTGAGATGAAGAAGATGAAGAAAAAGAGAAATGTGTGCATGAAATTTCTACAGAGAAGAATGCCTGTTTACTTAAAAGATGTTTTTGTTGTCATCCATCAAGGACTTGGACATTTCTCATCCCCTCTATGTATTTGCTAGAGCTAACAAGAGCACTTACAAATGTGGCAGTGGTTTTTCTTGCTTTGTCATGAGGTGGCGGTGCCTTGGATTCCTAATTGCGGCCCCCTTCCCTTTGCATGTAAGAAACGTGGCGCTCAAGTCAGAAATAGGAATGAAAGGCAAGTCATCACTCCCTCAGACACCACCGGGGGGCTTTAGCCCAATTCCTAGAGGGCCAGAGGTTTCTCCACTTTATTTTCTTTCTATAATTAGATCAATTAAGTAATTGAGACTCTATGCTGCACAGGACCCAGTGGAGCCTCTTGTTAATATGGAAAGCTGGATTTAGAGTCAGCACTCAACCCCCCCATCATGTCCAAGGGAGCTTTGACAATCCCAAGTTTTACTTTCACAAATTTTCTAGCCGGATCATCAGGCCAGATTGAGTGTGTGAGCGTGCACTGTATATGTGGCCATGCATTTATTTTAAGTATGTATGTGGAGTTGCTCAGTTTGAGAACTGCTTAATTTTAAAGGGTTTTTTTTCTTTATTGTGGAAGGTCAAGGGGGCATCAGTGTAGCAGAATATCATAGACCTGACACTATGAAGCGAAATATCCTCCACTTCTGTCTGCTATATGTCATGTTCCCCCAGTTCAAATTGATTTGGTGCAATCTGGTTCGTAGACTTGTGTTTTTGTAGTTGATGACTCACTAATTGATTCGATTTGTTTGTAGCAAAAAGTGACGACAGGAGCTGTTTGTCTTTCACACTGGTTTGATGATTATTTGGCACTGGCGCAGTGTTTATGCAGGAAGTACTGAGGTTACAGTGGATGCCATCGATTAAGTCAATTCACTGTAAATAAGAAGGTCTGCTGTATTAAATGGAAATGTGTAAATAGTCCAGCTTGGTTTAGGCAGAGCTGGGACTGTTTATGATTCTGGGATTTGTGAACAATACTTCAGGTAACTCAGTCTGTCTAAGATTTAGATGATGTGGATTGCGCTTATTGATCCCAGATTTCAAATCTATTTATGCATTATTCAGATCGGGCACTGAGTCACGGTACAGCTTCTTGTGAAAGGAAAAGAATATGAGAAGTGTTGCAAAAGCAGTGAACCAAAGGGTTTTAATGGCGATGTTCATTCAGGCTTTGTGTATGCAGCATACTTGAATTCAACAACCACTCGTGTTCCTCTTTCAGTTACTGTAGTTTCCATTGTGGAGACGAGGGGAGGAGGAACAGACAAAGGTGAAGATAGCAATGATGTACAGAGGACTTATATGGTACTCTGCATGTGGCACCAATTGTTTGTTTAACTTGGTGAGGATGTGGATAATGCGGGTAAAATACCTGAGCAACAGACAAGCGGGCCCCTCGTCGGTTGATGTCAGACTGGACAGTCAGCGCTGGGCTCTGGGATTCTTGTCCTGTCCATCTGAGCCATTTTTGTACCAAGGTCGGAGATGTGAGCTTTCTGTCCTCTGTGTTACTGATGCAGGCGTGTTGTCTGGTCCGTCTCCACTACTTTTACCGTGTTGTTTTACGGAGCTCTGTACCTGTATTTCTTGTATTTCTTCAAGATAAAAATGGTTGTCATGTACTGTAATGTGCAATGAAACTAGGTAGTCATGATCCTGCACAATTCTCAGAGCAGAGTCTTTTTTATGTTGAAATGAGGTGCAATTGAGCTTGTTTTTGGTTATTTTGAATTAAATTATATTTTGGTACTTGACCTGCAATATTCTGCGAGTAGCAAACTACCACTAAAGGCCAGCTTGGTGAAATATGATTAAAAGAAAGTAGCAAAGCTCTTACAGATATATGTTATCATATTTTACCTCATGCCCTTTCTAACATTACTGTAGCGCACTGACAAAATGTCTGTGAGCAATGGTTTACGTGCCCTTTAAGCTCCAGCTTATGTCTAGTAGCAGAGACGAATGTGCAGTATCTGGTCAGAGTGAGTGTGTGTATGCAAGCGCGCGCTCTCGCGCGTGTGTGTGTATGTGCGTGTGTTTGACTGAGCGCACGCCTGTCATGTTCTGTTTCTGCCAAAGCGACGGTAGAGATGGTATCAGATCAATTTACCTTGAGTCAGGAATAACAGGGCATTGTCTGACTGTGCAAGCTGATGTACTGTACTCTCCTCACATGAGAGGATAAAGGTGAGAGGCATGGAAGAAGCAACACAGAAGCTACTGAGGGATATCTGTCAAAAGAAAAGACTGACTGTGGTTTGAGCTGGTCGTTATGTAGCAAAAGGCCACGTAAAAAGAATCAAATGCTTCCAGGAAAGCGACACTTGGGTTAAACAGACTGTTTGGTGAACTGAATACTGTGATCCAAGAGAGCAACTTGATAGTCTGAGGATGTCACGTTTAATCTTTTTGAATATTATCACCATTTATAATTGTGTTTTTTGGGATTTTACCTTGAGCATTTTATTACTCAGTTTGACCGACCAGCCATTACCACATCACCGATGATCAGAAAATGATCACCTGTAGCTTTTTCTTGGCTGATTTTGTGGCAGTGAGGAGTTGTTTGGAGAAGTATTTTGGCTGATTTGTCAAAATATACTAAAAGGTGCAAATTTGTTTTTTATGCAGTGCAATTTACTGAGCAGGGGTTCATGCTGTTTTCCCTTTGCTATGCTTCCATCAAAACAGGCTGACCTGCAAAATCGAAAGCACTTGTTTTTGATGGCAATATTGTGTTAATTACTGTATGTCATTTGTAGTTTATTATGGTATGTTTCAGAGGACACTGTCAGCACAATGATTTGAGTGGCAGAATGGGAATTGCAGTGGCTTTCTCTTCAAGCTGTGAGGGACACCTGATTAGTTGATATTGTAAGAATTTCAGCCGGTATCGTTTACACCAAAAACAACAGAGGTTGGTGTTCAATTCAAACAAAGCTAGAGAATTGAAAGTCTGAAAGAAAAATGACTCTGTTACAAGTTCTACAACTTTTCCATGATGTTGTTTCGAGGCAGAAAAGGTTGTATGATATTGAATCAACTGAGAGAAGGTAGTTAATGGTAAGAAAAATATCACTCTTCACCATAAACTCCTACTTCCCAAATTCCCCATTATGCATATGGAGTTCTGAATGGACTAGGTATGTATCACTCCTTTTGATTAAGGATCCAGTGTCTGGATTTTGCCATTGTGCTTATCATACCTGTTCAGCTGGTTTTAAAATGTGTTGGTTCACAGGGAACTGGAGGTCTGTGGGAGGATCTGGGATCAGATTTGTGTATGTGTGTGCGTGTGTGTGTGTGTGTTTGTGTGTGTGTGTGTGTATGTGTGTGTGTGTGTCCCTGTGTGCCGGCAGCCTTTGTGTTTCTCTCTCAGTTTTCTATTCCTGCACTGAGGGGAGAGTGCTTCCTCTGAGTCCCCCTCCTCTTTTTTAACATATACCTCACCTTCTGCCTTAGTTCCGATTATTGAAATGATTGTAAATTAGTTTGAAACAACAGACTTCTCCAATCATTTGTTTCTGAAAAATATTATGACGAGTAAGTAAAATACTATATTACAAATGGTTTTCCTTTTATTTTTGTACGTATGTGCTGTGCACAGCAGTCAACTGTATTCCTGAAATGATAATAAAAGACGTTTTGTAAAAGCTGTTGTGATTGGATGCTTTAAAGTTGCAGGTTTGACTTATTTTATGCTTCTTGACCTGGAATGACTCAGATATTTGATATTATGATATCATTTTAATATGATTGATATTAGATATCAAGAACTGGGGTGGAAACTTTATGTGTGTCCGGGAAAATTTAAAAACCTCAGTGAATCACCATGAATCAGTATGTAGCGCCCTCTTCTGGAAACACCAGAGGACAGGTAGGAGGGCAACAATACACAATTATTTAGACAAATGTGAAAATGAATGTAACTGAAAATGAACTGTTTTTAGAGAAATTAGTGCAAACTGCAGCAACACTTTTTATAACTATTTTACAGATGTGTCAATTTTGAACAATTTTCTGGCCTAGAATGTCTACAACTATGAAATTTGGCACCAATTACCAATACTAAATAAGTTGTAAGTTCAGTAAGTATAAGTTCAATTGGTACGCTCATAATTAGTCAATTTTAATTCAATGCTAAACTTGTGCAGTCTGTAAATCAGTGCACAGCAGGTCAGCTGAGCATGCAAAAATGTATTTTTTTTTGTAAAAGGCAAGCATGTCATTCATCAACTATTAATAACAAAGTGTCCAATAATAAATGAATGATGAATAAATCTTTACTTTAATTTCAGTGGAAAAGTTCTCTCAAGGAAATTCCTCTGAAAAGAACCTATTCTTATTCTCAGGGCGTCAAATGCCAACGCTCTGTCACACCCTCGGTGACAAAGGCTATAGATATGTAATTGTGATGTTTTTTTTTACTGAGGTGAAACTATGAACACTAGTGAAAGGAAGTGAGAGGCGTGGTAAGTGTGTGCAGTTAATAGGCAAGGTATGACTCACTTCCCTCGGATGTTGACACAGCAGAATCAAATCATTAAGCATCAGTAATTTATACCTATAGGCTGTAAAGGCTGGTCCTATAAACATCTGTATAAAGTTCCTGGATTTTTCATCCTTCAAGACTTCTTCCCTTCTTCATGCACCTTGTGAGGAGGGAGGTCTGTTTTAAACAAACTTCAAACAATAAACTTGAAATTTGGGAACCCTGTAATTCTTACCTCACCTCTCCTTTTTGACTATGGACACGGACGTGTGAAGATGAATCAACTCTGCACTCTTTCTCCATTTTTGCCTTTGCTGTCTCTTCAGCTTCTCTCCTCTGCTCCAGCCTCTGCAGTTACACACTTACTCATTGTGTTAGATTTCTTGAGGTTTGAACAAAGCAGAGTAAATTATGATCTCATCTGAGGCAGAAAAAATATTGTTTGTGTCAAGATATTCACTCCTTCATAATAATAAAATGGTATCCTACCAGTTCGAACCTGCAGGAATTCCACCTCGGCAACCCTTAACCACTGAAAAACAGGCAGGCTTTGTGTCATTTTGGTAAATGAGTTAGCCAGTTTATCGACCTTATGTTTAAATAGGCCTGTTGGACTTTCTCCTCCTCCAGTAGCTGCCCAAACACCAACCTGAGCATTTGTTCTGCGAGAGTAAAGAGAGCACAGCATCCCCACTGATCATGCAACCGGCTTTCTTCTCACTCTTCCTTATTGCTGTACATGTGTCTGTACCGGTGGATTGTAAACCGAGGTTCCAGGATCCACAACAGTTACTACAACATCAGCAGAGCAGCTTTAACACAGGAGCACATGCAGCCGGTACGGGACGTTTCTACCTGGAGCTGAGTGGATCAATGAGAAAAGGTATTCACCGTGACTTTCTGGGTAAGTCTGCCTATACCCATACAAACATATTAATCCATTTCAGAGAGTAGATGTAAAGATTTTATGCATCATTTAATTCATTTATATTCATTTATTCATTAAATTTACAAATTTACATATACGCCCTGAAGTGTTACGAAAGAAAAAAAAGAGAAAAAATTAATAATTTGTGCATAAAGATGAAAGTCTGGAAATATATTTTGCATGGCATATTTCTGGAAATACTTAAAAATGTATGAAGTACTTTGGGTGTCCAAAGCTTTTTTTTGCACGTCATCTGTACAAACAAACAAGATTTCTGGCAGCTAACATGTTTCTAAAACTATTTTAAATCCACAATGTATGAAATACGTTTTTCAGTCTGCCAATTTTTTTTATCTGTTACTGATGCTCTTATGTTTAAATCTGTTTTCTTACAGTTATTTTGCCAGTAAGAACAGATACAAGCAACTTTGTGTCAATATTTGATTTGAGAAGAAAATGGTTTCTCTGTATGGACTTAAAGGGAGAGCTGTACAACTCTGTGAGTATGAAATGCACTTAATTTGAGTGAAGTCAGAAAAACGACTGCAGTGAAAAACAGTAATCTAAGACATTTTGTGTTTGCATTTGTCTGTTTTCCTGTCAAACAGAGACGAAAGGACAGAGAAGATTGCCTTTTCCAGCGCATTTGGTTAGATTTGGCGAACCACCACGATGTGTTTTACTCTGCAAGTGGGGGCCGGCTGCTCAAACTGGAGGGAGGTGAGCTGGGAGTTGCTCACCAGGAGCTGCCTGAACCCACCTCAGCCCTGCTGGAGAAGTTCCTGGGTCCTTTGGTAAAGAGACAGAGGAGGAGTGAGCATGTGAACCCCTCTGATCCATTAAGATCAGAGTCACATCCTTCACATTCTGTCAAGGATCACAAGGATGCAGATCATGGGAAGCCTGAACAGGACCAGGCTGGAGCTGTGTCCAAAGAGACCATCACCTCCTGTGATGACCCCTTGCGGGTGTTACAGCCCAACGGGCCTGTAAGTCCTGTCAAGACCAATATTGCAGACCGGGCAGAACAGGACTAAGATACTGAACTTGGGTTTAAAAGGTGAAAAGTCAAGAGAAGGTGCAAGTCTTTGTTTGTTCTGAAAACTTTGAAAACTGCATAGTGGGAGTGGTACCACAAATGTCCTGCATTTGTGGACTGCAGAATCAATGGGAGCTACACAATGTCTAACAAAGGGCTGACACTGGAAAGTGACATGAAAGTATTAAATATCTAACAACTGAGAAAAGACATCGCATTTTATGAAACCCTTGAATCAAAATTTTCAGAATTTGTTTTTATGGGAATATTACATGGTAATGTTCTCACTAACCGTGTTACATCACAGCAGCTTTGTGCAGACATTCTATTTGAACAGCAGATGAAGGATAAGTTTGGCAACATTTGACATAATCATGAGGCAAGTTTTGTCCAGCGTCCTGCTGTCCTTTAACCTCTTCTGTCTGTTAAATTTTAAACCTTGGGCCAGATGTGGCAATGTTTGTTTTGCATATGTAAAAATGTGTAATCTGTGAGTAATTATGAATATTTATGAAAAAACGTGTTGATACAGTAATGTTTCATGAGGAGTTTAATTAACAAAGATCAACCAGTGCATACTGTTGTTACTGAGAGGAACCATCTTCTGTGTGCAGCCATTCATAAATAGGATCTAATTATGTCAGGTGCCGGACACCAATAGTCACAGGAATGAAAAAGGTATTTATTTATTGAAATATGTAAAATGATTTCCTTCCTAGTCTACTGTTTTATTATTTATATATATTTCATGTTGTGTTATTTCTAATGTGGAAAAATAAATGGTAACTATTCTGGGATTCATCTGTCTGTTTGTATTTTTAGAGTCACTTAAAAAAGACCATAAAGTTCAGTGACATACAGTAGGGTCACTTCTGCTTTGCATTTTTGACAATAGTCATTTCATGGACATGTATGAAATCTGTTCAGGAACATTTTGCACAAGGGGACCATGTGAAACAGCATGAAGGAATGACCTGTGACATAAAACAAACAACTTAACACAATTTGTTATATAACTGGCAAATATTGGACCTGAACAAATGTCCAAATGAAGAAATACATATCAAATGAGTTTTCAAGATACAAATAAAGAAGCAAACACAATCAAAGCATACTTTGATCTATATATTTGAAAATCTAAGGTAGAATCAGCAGTAAATATCATGCAAAAATGAGAACAAATGAGAAACGTGGGCTTTTTAGGGAGTTTTATCAGAAAAAGACATCTCATATCGCTGTTGGCAAGTCTCCACAGATGCTGCTATGATACAGGAACATGCAATAGCTTTATGAACAACATGGGTTCAATCTGTGAAATGTTTTGTAATACAATCCACTTCAACAGTCACATGATGTACAATCTCTTAATTATGATGATGAGGAAATGATGTTTGCCTCTCAAAAAAAGTCCTGTCCGACCCTGAGAGTGGAGTGAAAAACTGCAGTAGAGAATCAGTCACACGCACACTACAGTTAAAAACACTAGGTCTTGGCATGCATTTGTCCTTGTTGACCGAAGTGTTAATTCACAACAATGAAAGAGTCACTTATTTCCAAAACGTCAACATTCCTGCAGTTCCGCTCTGTGTACCTACGCACAATTTATGAACTCCTGGAGGTTAAATATAGAAACACAGACTCATTATAGCACAAAGCTGCCCACATTTACTGTAATGAACAACCACACTGTCACAAAGTAATGATGACATTGTCCTGCAACACAAATCATCCATTTGAGGTGAAATGAAGGTGCTCAAATCATGAAACAGCATTCAAATCCTGAATGAAAACTAACTTTTATTGACAGTCATTGTATAAAATAATGAAGATGCATTATATGTGTTATTTGATTGCTATCTTTATGATTTGAGACTTGTAATATGAATTAATTTAATTTAGGTACACAATGTTTTCTGAAAAGGTATTGCCACTGGTAAACTACACAGTAATAAACAATACCTAACAATACAATACTTGCCCTACAGTTTTCTTTCACTATTCAATTGTCATAACATGCTTACAAGGAACTAGAAGGATAAACTTCATTGTTCATCCATCAAGTAAAAATGAGAATAAACTATATTTTAAAGTGACCAAATGTAAAATAAATACAGAGCCCATAAATAAAACAATCTAAATTGTAAACTTTCTCTGAGTCTCTGGAGCACATCCAGCTCCTACTTTTTAATATGGTCCCCCCTGTGCATGAACACACAGCGGATCCCTGACAATTTGAAAGTGTCATCCTCTTTTCCCAAGGTTAGTATAAACCGACAGAGGCCCGTGTTAGGACTTACAGAGAACATAAGTGCTTTGTCAAAACCCTGAGGTAAGGGGCAATCTAAGTCCTCCACCAAGTAGCGCATTACCATATACATGTAGGCCCCGTGGGTGACTACCATGGCGTGGACAGGGACACCCTTCATCCCGTCGTCTGCCTTTCCCTCCACAGGAGATGGTTCTGGTGTTGCAGATAAGGAGTTTTCACGCCAATGTTCGGACTGGATTTGCTGGAACATTTTCTCTAAAAACTTTTTGACCCGCTCTTTCACCTGAACAGAGTAAAAACCAGTTATAAACTGCGCCTTGTGTCTCTTGTGTTTTCTTTCTCGACTAACAGCATGGAAATGTGAGTACATGCGACTGTGAGGAAGAAAAGTTAAAAGTCCTTGTATTCAAAACACTGCAACATAGTCACAAGGTTTCCCATCAAAAACACACATGCCAACTCCAGTTTAATCCTGACTAAACGACCTGTAACTCGTTTAGGAAAGCTGGGAGGGAGACCTGTAGCCGACACTGATTGGGACGCTGAGTGCTTACGTCAAATCTATCTTTGTATATCTGCATCATCATCATGATGTGCTGGTCACGTACCGGGTTGGACCAGAGTTAACGTCCAAGCCAAGATCTAATGGATGAAGCCTGACGAGGTATCTCTTAAATAGAACATCCCTCCTTCCGACACACACACACACACACACACACACACACACACACACACACACACACACACACACACACACACACACACACATATACACACACACCGTCCTCCCACACAGCCTCTAACACAAATAACACAAAGCTAAGTGGTGACTTTTTAATCAGGGGCAGTGACGAACACTGCAGTTGTTTGACAGTAGAGGGGCATGTACTTTGATCCCCCTGATTCACACTAAGTGCTCTGGCAGATACAGAAGAAATACAGGCATGTGGATGCAAAGAGGCCCTGACATACCACCTCACATCCTCAAGGAGCCAGTATCTGACTGAAGAAGTTGGTGTTTTCTGCCATCTAGTGGTAGCATGTGTCCATTTTTCCATTTTCCATCTTTCCAATTCTATGCCTATGAGCTACGATCATCTTATCATTAAAGGTTTACTTCCATAAAATGACCAAATATAATAAAAAATATGATAATTTTATACATATTTTTTCATAACCCCTACAGGTTAGTGGCCATGCAACGAATAATTTAGTTTCATGTATCAACATTTTGAGATATTCACCTTGGAAACTTCTGCCACCACCCAAATGCTCCCAAAAGCACAGAAAAATTATATTTGAGAAACTAAACAGTGGCAGGTCTTTCTAGAAACAATGTCCTACCCAGTCAGCTGCATAAAACAAAAACAAACTGCATGTTTGTGTAACTAATTCTTTACAGAAAAAATGAAGACATAATTTAATATCAGGACACGTAGGATTATACGTAGTGAGGAAGCGTCTGATTTAAATACTGATAGCAAAGGAGCACTACTCATCTGCCAATCTAGATGCTGTGAAATAAGGAAAATGTATGTATCAGTCCCATTACATAATATGAAATGACCAGTAAAAATACCTTTTTATTTCAGGTCATATTTCAAAATCAGGTTAGATGGATTTTTAGTGTAGGATTATTACTGTTAGCATATTAAAATATGTATGTAAGTAAGTCAGTCAGTAAGTAAACCAAGAAAAAGCTACAGTTTTAGTATTTTTGGTACCCTGTGCAGAGCATGACACGCTGTACTATCTTAAAACAAGAAAGTTTGTGAAAATGTCCCAACTAACAAGAAGTCAGAGTGAAGAGAGACTGTCAGACAAATATGGGACCAAATATGGGAATATATGATGAGATGACAGGGAAACAGTTACATCAACCCTTTCTGAGCCACAACAACCTCACCTGTTCCTGAGTCTCTCCCTCTGGAGGGGTGAAGCCTGGAAACGTCTGACCAGCTGCCTTGGCCATGTCTTTTAAGTCCTGCATTCGTCCCCCCTCAGCTATCCCAAAGCTCTAAAAAACAGCAAGTCATTCGCTGGATGAGTCAGGATATTTATTAATAAGTAAATGCATCTTAAGTAAATATTTTAAGGAGAAAATACTCGCAAAAGAAGTGTCACTCACCACTTCCTTAAGTAAAGGGTCACATGCCATTTGTAGATTAGAACAACTGCTGTTGTGTTTCATAATCATCTCGGCGGTCTGGTAGGAAACAATCACAATCATCTTATATTAACATGATTTAAAATTCATATTTCAAAATTCTTTTCCCAGTTATTTGATTTGAAGACACTGGTTAGTGTTAATTATAATTTACACCCTGCTACGTGGGAATGAATGTCCCAAAGTGAAATGATGTTAAATCAAAACCAGGAAATGTGTTGTCTAATGTCTATAAGAAATAGTGCAGTGCGTTTCCATTTCATGTAATTATACCGTAAAATGAATGTTTTTCTGCAGTGTTTTGATTTAATTTTCTTACCCCCACAGTGAAACTAAAGCATCGTACCTGCCGGGCCCGCAGCATATCACTGACAAACACATTGCTGAATTTGACATCCTTCAGGTACCGGCCCGCAGCCTCGGCCTGCTGCAGCCCGATCTCGGACAAGGGTGAGTCTATAGCCTGGCCTGGGTGGAGAAGGAGGAGGAGGGGAAATTAAAAGCAAGATGAAAGAGAAAGCAAAAGAGTAGATGAGCAGACATGGAGAGCATACTTCAGAAAACAAACAAAAAAGTCACAAATTTACATTCTTTTAAAGGCATTGCCTTTGTTAATATACAACTGATGTCATAAAAAAAGTAATTTACATCATTTTGTTAATACAAATAATTTCAGTCATACAGTACCTTGTACCAGGCCATCTTTATTGTACTGTGTTTCCCCACTGCAGGAAATAAATGATTTATTAAAGTCAAAGTACATGAGTTTATGTCATTAACAGTCAATGAAAGCTCAGAAAGTTCAACTGTCATACTTAGATGTTATGCAGGATTATTATCTCATATTTGCAAGATGTTATTTCCCTGCACAACTGCTGTGCTCAACCTGTCTGGCATCTGCAATTATTATTTTCATTATTGATTTATCTACCAATTACTTTTTCATTAGTTGTTTGTTTATGTCAGAAAATAGTTAAAAATGTCTCAAAACTCAAGCAATCTATATTAGGAGGAAGTGGATTCATATCCACAAAAGTTTTGTTTATCATTATTACCATGTCAAATTTGCTTTATGAGGCAAAGTAGACCCAGAGTTCATTCATTCCTCTCACTGACTGGATGGTTAATACAGTCATTCTGACCCCCGGTGGTCGTTCTGGGGCACTGCAGTGTCCACAGACCACAGACTGAACCTCTGCAGTGGACTATCTGGATTAACTGAACAAGGGTCATGAATCCTTGCTACTTGTTCCCAGGGCCGGCCCGACTATGTTGGTGCCCTAGGCGAGTGGGGCGAGTACGGCTGCATGACAATGGCCAAAATGTTAATCATAATTATTCTGCCATTTCAGAAAAAACATTTATATTGCCCTTCAGCAGTTATTGCACACAGCTTCACTTAGCTGTTAGATCTGGGAGATTTTAGACAGCCAAAAGTGCAACAATAGTACCTCCAGTCCAAGAGCTTCAAAAATTAATTAACAATAAATGAAGTACGAAAATGGTGTCTCCAGCCCAGACAAAATCCTCCCAGTCTTCCAGACAGAGCGGCTGGTGTGATTAAGGCACCACTCAGAGTGTCTGGTGTCATGGCCTGAGATAGCACGTGAAGTTTGCTGGCTGTCGGGTGAAAACTGACCAGTAAAACTTTGAAAATCTGACCACATGAACCCATACAAGTCGCCCCCAGGTAGCACGTCCCTGGCTGGTATGGCTTATTATATGGTATATCTACCCTGTGTGCACTGGTATTATTACAAAATTAGACTGCAATAAAAATAGACAGGCTATCGTGTGACCCTGATGAGGACAGTAATGTGCGCTATATGTCACCCCGCGGGTAAGGTAACATCTAGCCTATAGCTAATATGCAAACTGCAGACTTACCAGCCATCTATGTTAAACTACAAAGAAGTTTAACATGTTTGTCATCAATTTTCAATTAAATAATTCAATGTCTTCCACGTGAATATATCAATGTTTTTACAAGCAGTTGTTATCATTGTAACTGACTAGCATTTACAGCCTGTGTCTGTGTACAACCTTTATTATATCAATGTCAGCTGCACTTACTGTCGCACGAATGTTATCCCAAATGTTAGCGCTGTCATGCTCTGGAAATGAGTGACAAAGTAACTAACCCTGCGCATTAACTATCAGGTAGTTTCAACACGCCGAGGACTAGTCACAGTCACTTCTCGGCGCCCGATGAGGAAGTCTCCGCATACACGGAAGGTCGCAGCGCTCCGCTGCAGGGACGTTCACACATAATGAGGGGCAGTGGCTCCATTTAAGAAAAGGGCACCCCACACCCACCACACTGCCCCCTCCTGATGTTGGCACACTGTATAAAGTTATACCAAATATGTACAAACACACATACACAAAAATGTTTGTGTGTGTGAGGATAAAACAAATACATTATAGATTCAAATGCATTATGTTAAATCAGGTTAATTACATTGATTACATTAATTGAATTAAATACAGTAAAATTAATAAAATGATTTAAATTATATTGATAAAATAGATTATATTAAATCAAATTACATTACATTAAACAATTAAATAAATTTAATTTAATTTAAGTTGTAATGCATGACATTCAGCCACTAGATGTCACACTGTAGCACCAACATCTCAAACCACAACAAATGTGTGTGTTATTTACTCAATAAAGTTGGGGGAAAAAAAGAAAGCTGTCCTTCAACCGCCAGCTCAAACTGTCACACTAGGCAGTGCTGATCAAATATTGATCAAGATTCTGTTAATGTATTACCTATTTCTCGCCTCAAATATTTTCAGAAACATATTTTGTGTTCTGTTTAGCTGTAATTTGAGAAAGTTAGTGACACGTCTGCCATCTTGGAAACTGACGTGGAAGACACGGAGGAACTCAAATGCACTAACATGCACACTCACATGCACTAACATGCACGCATGGCCAGACCGTCTACCAAAACAAGGAACAGAGAAGCTCAGATAACAACACAAACAGAGGGAGTGGGACTTCATTCTCTGCTCAGGTCGCCATTATGCCACTATATCCTTACATAGCATATAGTTGTTTGCTGACATCCAGTGAGGTTGAATGTCATATATTCTACCTTTAAATTTTTGTACATTTTAAAACTGTCACAGATTTTATACATGAAAGTATTGAAGTAAACATGAAACACTGACGTGTCAAGTAGATTGTAGTCGCCATCAAACACTACCTGTGTGCTGATATTGTGATATTTTTTACAATTGACAGAGCGAAACATATTTTGATGAGGTAATTGTATAGATATCACCAATTTCAACCAATTAAATAAAATTAAAAATCTGGTTGAACCTGAGTCATCCACAGAAATGTTTGTGGACATATGTGGTGCCCCCAAGCTTGTTAGTAGGAGGGTAGCGCTGCCCCTCTGATTGGCTGAAAGAAATTATTTTACACATGACACACACCTGTGGTCAACTAATTGGTAATGGACCATGTTTGCCAAATGCTTTGTTTTATCTTCACAAGTATTATGTATAGCCAAAGAATAATGTTGCTTAATGGGAGTGGAAGAAGTCTATCCCTGAACACAAATGTAAAGATATTAACCATTTGTGTTTTGCCTTTTTCAACACAGGATGAAATCTACCACTATATTAATCATTTCTGGTCAGTTGTTTCCAAGACTTACTGTAGGCTTAACATCTTAACATCTTTAGGCTTTACAAGCAGGTTCTGAAAGCCTCTGAAACCATGATGAGCCTCCTGAAGTGTCTGTATGATCTAACTAATCTAATTCCCTGGTGTAAAAACATAGTATTGCCCGAAAATTATTTATAATGGGACATCTAGACCAGTGGTTCCCAATTCGGGGGTCCCAAGAAAACTTTCAGTGGTCCCACAATCTTGTTTTTTTTCACATGGGAAATACTAAATACAGTCATCTCTTCAGGCCTCTAAGAATTCTTCAACTGAAGGAAAATCACTCTATGATTGCTCACAACTCACAAGTATTATTTTTAGGGATTACGAGCTAAAACGCGGTGATATTTACATAGATTTTACATAGTTTTTACATAGATTTTGAAGAAAAAAAAACAGACTTATTTTGGGCTAAAGCAGTCTGTTGTTTGTGGCCAGAAGTACTTAAAACCAATAACCATTCTAGCATTTAATGTTTTCACCATATATGTCATTCTGCTCTTTGAGGAATGCAGCCACTAGAGGGCGTAGGTCGACATTTTCCCTTGCTGTACATGTCTTTTGGCTTTATAATATTTATGACAGTAGTCCAGACATTTTTCTTTGGTCCAGCCAGTGCTACATGGGAGCTTAGTGTCCTTCTAGCCACCCTTCTATCCCTCTGCAGTTATCATGACCACAATGAATGAGGAGTGCAGAAGAAAGCTGACAGCCTGTTTTAGTTTTTGCAGTTAATATGCACTTTTCAGTTCCCTAGGCCTTAGTTGTCCTGACCATAAGATCTCCATCACATTTCTATTTCTCAGTACACAGCAGGGACTTAAAAACTGTGGTCAGTCATTTTTTCTGAACAGTGTATTTACTTCCTTTTTGGTGGAAGATTTACTGGACTGCACAATCAATACACCCCATTTTTGCTGTGTGTAAACATGTAGCAGAGGGTGTTTATAACTGTTCTTCCTTATATTCTGGTCAGAACAAAAGTGTCCCACATTTGCCATGATTGCTTTGTGTAGCTATCAAGTAATGCGATTGGTGCCGCTGAACTTTGCTCTGCAGTATTCTTACTGAGTCTGTTCACACACACATACACACACACACACACACACACACACACACACACACACACACACACACACACACACACACAAACTAGAGGCGTGGGAAATACCAGTGAGCTGATGTGGTGTCACACCCTTTAAAGCAGAAGTTTATTGAACAGAGGTTGTGCAACAGACATTTGAGGTACATGATATGAGTTATAGTGGAGGGGGGGAGGGGGCAACTCAAAGGGAAATCTGCACCATTGAAACTTCAAGATATCAGAATATTTATGGTTGGTTATGACAGGTGCAACTCAACCCATTATTTTGTGGCAGTTACAATGGTGCACACACACAATATTTCAGACCAAAACATATCTTTCTCACATACAGAATCCATATTTACTGACATTCAGAGTGATTGTGGTTGTACAAAGCGAGGACTGTACTTTGGCCATCATATAGGAATGCTGTTTTTCCCTCCCTTGCACACAACAAGTCAGATGTAGCACCAACATGAACAAAAATGAACATGCTTGAACTATTTATGGTATAAACACCCCAAGAAAATGTTGTGATTCCGTTGTGCCCCCCTCCCACCTCCAGTATAGGTTAAGTCCAAGTGTAAGCCTTGCACATTTCCATCTCACTGACGAAGTTGTTTCTCCACTAAAGCAGTGGGAATCTTCCACAAAAATGCTAATTTGTCGTTGCTCTTTTCCTCCCCCACTGTACTCTTTCTTCTCTGTTCCAGGCTCCCTAACTGCAGAGGTATAGATGATGAATTTGTTTGTGTGTTGTTTTTTTTATATTTGTCCAGTAATCCTGAGGTATAGGAAATACCACTGATGCAGAATGTGACTGAAGAAATAGAGCAAAATAGATAAAAAAGGGGGGAAAGGAGACATGCTATCTAAGCAAACTGTCAAACTGTACAAAGAACATTTCCAGTCGAATACTCATTTCATGTTCTTCTATCACCATCTACTTCGTTTTTCTGAATGTATCTCTTAAGCAGTAAAATAATTATATTATAATACAAATGTTTATAAAATAGCAGCACACTCAAGTGACACATCACAACTAGGTAATGTTATTTTTTTGTATAAATGAAACAAATTCATAGCTTTTAGCAGCGCAAAAAGACAACAATAACTCAATAAAAATATTGACACTTTTTTCTTGATGTCTTCACACCTCCTCCTCTGTCCTCTCTTCACTTTGGAATACAGTATCTCTAAATCTTAGAAAAACCCTTTTGTGGGTCTGGTCACCCCATAAAATATATCAAACACAAATTGAAAATGTGGTCTCAATATATAACACATGCAACAATAAATTGCAGGAAAGAAAAATCACAACCATTAAGTTTGGGAGAGAGCTTACATCAGGCAAACAGAGGCAAAAATGAAGGGTCACATCAAATATTCAAAAGGGGATGTTTGGCAAATGTGTCATTAAATTGCCCGGTTTTACTAAAAAACATCACTAAAACATTGGATCCCCGCAATTTTTTTTTTTCAGACTGACAAACATACACTCAGCAAAGTCACATACTGTCATGAAAAACTCAAGCACAAGTGAAAGACACCTTGCTGTGGCAAAGCCGTGTGTCCCATTAAAACAAAACAATAAAGAAAAAAAAAAAAAATCATCTCTTGTCTCTTGTTTTGTGCTGATGTCTGTCTGGCTGATGAACCCCCTTTGCCAATGATTTGAAGCAGCAAAGCTCAAAGGGGACTGATGTGTTGACTGACAGACAATAGGCCTAAACAACACAATGTTTAACATTTTGCAATTTCAAGCCAGCACCAAAAAAAACAAAACAAAACAAAAACTGACCAACCACTGCGATACACATCAGTTAAGGTGGTTTCGAACAAAAGCTCTGTTCTGTTTAACGATGCAAACCTCATTGCCCTCTGAAGAACATGTGCAAATATTGGATGTTATGACCACCCTTCCTTGTAGCTCATCGCCGCCCTGTGTGACTATCTGTGGCTGTGATGCAGATAAATAGAAATAAAAATTCAAGTAAAACAAATCATTCATTTCTTGACAATGTAAATAAAATAAAACAGAGCTCATGGATCAGTGAACTGTGGGTGTAGGCATTTTCCAATTCATATCAGCGTTTTGTATTCGTTCAAATTCTCTGGAAACGGTCAGACTCCCCATCAACTTGCACTTTGCTTGAATAGGAATGTTTTTTTTTGATCGGAATGTCCTCTCATCTCAAGTTGTGGAAAGCTTATTTTGTTTGACTCTTGCTTGACAAGGGTATGTCTGACGATTGGGAAACCAGCCCTACAAAGTAAACCAAAGAAAAAGCTAACAAGGAAAAAAAGAAAACATCTATTAACCTCCAATCACCACCCGACGCATTTTCATTTTATTTATCTCCTGGGGAGCATGTTCTCAAAGTGCTTTGCCATTGAAATCATATAGGGGAGCTGAAAACAACCCTATGTGGGACTCCAGATGCATTGACAGTATTTTATCATCTTGTACTCCTCTAAACCCCCCCAAGAAAGTTCATCCTCACATGATCTGGCAGCGTACAGTCTTTGTTCCTCATTTAATTTCCATGTAAATGGAAACCCAAAATGTTTTTGTTCACTTAGCTTTGTCACTGTAGACATCCATTATGAGAAATTAATGTTGATTCCACCCAAATATGCAGATATCAAAGTTTTATTGTGAGGCCTTTGGGTGTCTTTTGTTCATTATCATCTTCCAGCCACTGGCTGTACATCATCCTCGTCTCCTACACAGCAGCATGCTCCTGCACCACTAAAATCCTCTCTGTCCTACCATCCTGTGCCGTGCACTTGTGTGCCTTCCACAGTTCCACAGTGGCTTCTTAGTTGCAAACTGTCCCTCTCTCTCCAATTCTTTCCACATCACACCCTGTCCCCTCCCTGCTAATTATTACAGAGGACTCTAACATCCTCCAGACTTTAAAAAGCACTGCCTTACTTTCTTCAAGACATTGTCCTCTCCTGTTTTCACATGTGCCATACATGCTGCACACGTGAGAGGTCATTACTGCTCTGTCCAGACTCAAAGCAGCCTTTCACAACTAAGGAAACACCATATTGTAACAACGTGAAAAAGAGCAAAGTATCTGGTAATATTTCATTAACAGAATGGCAGTAATTATCAAACACCTCACATGACCTCTGAGTCTGAGGTGAGACACCTCAGGCAAAATGCTCTTAGAAAGATGAGGGGCTCTACGTGAAAGCCCCTTTGACTTTTCTGTTTCACTCATAGTCCATACACATGAGTTAATTGTTGGCCAACAATGGACCATGTACACTGTTAATGCATGAAGGCAGTGATATAGCATAGATGCCCTGTTATACTGATGGACAAAGTATGTGTAGCCTCGGCTTGCTCCATAGTCTTTTAACATAACACCATAAGTCTACTACTTTGCTCAAGTGCCTCACACCTTAGAATGCACACTGCTAATATAGATACAGGATCACATGTAGCATTCAGACCACACACGCACACACACACACACACACACACACACACACAAACACGCACACACACACACGGAGGCACACTGCATCTACAAACTGACACACACAAGCAGCCTGACAAAAGGAGCTTATTGATCTCGACTACTCAGTTCCAAAATATATCCAATAATAATATTAATAATAATAATAATAATTACTAATACTACGAATAATTATTATAATCCCGTCTCTTCCCTGGAATTGGGACCCACTAACCTTTCAACGTTTAGCATACTGTTCTCAAGGCTTCCTCTGTCTCATCCTCAACACAAGTGTGGACCTTCTGATGGTCGAGGAGCTCGAACATGAGTCCCCTCTTCGACCAGTCTTGAATGTAATAGTGATAATACTCATATAAAGCAAAACAGAGAAAAAAGCCCCGCTGTGATCCCACGTATGCAATTTCTGAATGGTTTCCACAACTGCTACCATAACAGCCTCATTATCAAGCTATGGTTAAAATATAACTTAAAGATCATACTATACAAGGCAGAATGCAAATATGATTGGCTTCCCTTCTGTATATCCAAGGCACCACAGAGCTTCATCTTGTATCAAATTTGTTGCTTTTAGACTCGAACATCATAGAAAATCTATTTCGTGGGCAGGTGTTTTTGACTTGAAGAACAGAAAATCTACAAAAAAACTAGCAAGCATTGTTCTTTTTCTTTTAAAGGGCTTGTGTTTTTAACATTTTTTGTTCTTTTGTTCTTTTTTTCTGCTTTTAAGAAAATTGAGGTTTTTTTCATGATTCTTTTTTTTTTCTGTAAATCCTGTGCAATGACGCCCTCTGGTGGTTCACAAGTTGACATCGCGGACATCTGTCGGGGTGGAGGATTGATCCAGCTCATCCAGGCCTTTGCCGCTGGGGCCTCTCTGTGTCTGCTGCTGCTGCTGTTGCTGCTGCCGCCCCTCACGCAGGCTGCTCACCAACACGCGCTCGATCTGCTCCTGGCACTCTTTGAGAACATCCTGCAATGCATCAAGAGAGGGAGAACAAGCTGTAAAAATATATTCCTTTTAATCTGCTAATAGGAGGTGGCAGGGAAATACATGTCATTTTAGTCAGCTAAACTTTACTGAACCGTCTGCATTGGTTGACACTTCTGAAAACATGAATTATCTCGTCATAATAGCAGAATTTGTCTATTAAAGAAAGTAAGACTACAAGGTTTAAGATTTGACATCTGGGATTTGACATCTGGGTGAGTTATTTGGCAAATAGAAGTCAGACAAGCCAACAAATGTTTTCCACAGGTGAGTAGAGCAGCTGCTGTCACAGTTACTGGTGGTTCAGCTTGCATTTCATCCTGCAGTTCAGTCCTAATTAAGAGACAGTGCCAGCATTGCTCAGTGGAGAAATTGGTTATCACAACTATCATTGTAAGTAACAAGAGAAATCTGAAAATTATAGTCAGTGCATGGGAAACAGGGGCCCCTGATGTGGCAGCAGAGGGGCCTCTGAGCAGCATAGGCCAGGGGTTTTAAATGACCACTGACTTTCTAGCAGCTCCAGCTACCGCCAAGGCTGAGCAAAGACACGGACCAGACCCAAGTATTACATCAGCCCACCAGGGTTGTGCACTGAACACCACCCCTATAGTGCTCATGTGCACGTAAACACATAAGCACGCACACACACATACACACACGCACCCTACTGCCTCCCCCATCCAACCACCCACCTATCCCTACCACCTCCGCCATTCCCAAACACACACGAAACCCAAACAGAAGTAGCCTTGACAACGGCGGCTGAAAACACAGGTAGTACTAAAGCTATGTTAATTACATCCACCTCCTGTGGGAACACAAAGGTGGTGCTTTTTTAACGAGAGCCAGTCTGTGTGCCTGCCTGCCTGCAGGGGATCCATGTGAGACCCGGCCGGCTCGCCTTTCACCATCAAAGGCCCGCCGCGGCAATCTGAGAATCCACCTGGGAGAGGAGCCTCTCAACAGCGCTGAGCCCTCATATCCTTCCCTGATGGATGGTTGACAGAGCGGACAGCGCAGCGCAGGAAGAGAGAGCAACTAACTTGGGAAGGGGAGAAGTCAGGGAGGCTGAGAGGGGTAAGTTAGAGAAGTGCTGAATGGGTTGTTAGCAAGAGCATCAGAGGGAGGTCAAACTGTTGTGTGGTGACGAACAGCGATGACAGTCATTAAAGTAAGAACACACTGCTGCAATACCACAAACTAATATGAGAGCTCCTGTCTGAAAGAACTGATAGAGAAAGTTAACACTGACCTCTGGTGGTGAAATACTGTACCACAACTGAAGCCAACGCGCACACACACATACTTAACCCCCTGCCTTAAAGCACCAGGCGTCTGTGGGAAACATGACTGAGAGCGCCCCATGGCCGGAGGGATGGGTGAAAGTGTACCGCTTGTGGAGCGGGGAAACATTCTTTAGAAATTTACAGCTAATTTAAACCTGATGGGCCACAGTTTGAACCTGTGTTATAGCTTCTGGTGCCGCTGGGCCTCGAAAAAATGAGATCTAAGATCTTGCTCACATCAGAATTGCTCTTTGAGAGCTGTGCATGGCTGAGTGACAAAAGGTCACAGTGTCAAAGGTCAAACAGCGTGACACAATACAGGGCGAGACATGCACCGTGTTGTCAAGGGGAAGTTACACATGTTTCTGAATTCTGACCCTACTTTCAAAACTAAATGGTAATTTGTTGAAGTGTTGTACTTATGGACAATGTTATGGTGAAGAGGAAGACTAAAAACTCACAGGACCTCTGACAAAATGACTCAGCCTACAGGGGGGGTTGCTGATATCTGAAGTATGCATGAAGTAATTCCTTGTCTTGACATCTTTTTTATTTTGAGTTCTCCAGCATCAACCAATGATTAGTCCAAGTGAGTTTTTTTGGGTCACAGTCCATGAAGACTGATTTGATGTTGAGGAGGTTGGACTGATCTGGGCTGGGTGCCTCTGGGAGAACGTTTCCCCCAGCAATGGGTCTGACGTGGAGGAAACCCGACCAGTGCTGTCCCTTAATCTCCTCCAGAGGTTGGCCGCTAACATGGGCGTGTGCACACTCACACACACACACAAAATCTTCCCATCAACATGTGCCCCATTGGTCATAAAATCTCAATTCCTGTGAGAAAATTAAGTAAAGCACAGAACATGTAAAGGAACTGCCTGTGTCTTACCGCAAGAATGCACGCCTTCACTTCTTAAAAGACATTCTCCCCCCATCTTTGCCGCTCTTTAGAGCGGCAGTTCGAATCCCATGCCAAGCCCCATGGGCTTTATTTGAGAAACTTTAATGACTTCAATATGTGACTACTGGAAACACCAATACTGTTTTCAGAGAGGCTCTAGGTACTTGGACACTGAGGGGGCCAACAGCACTGAATAACTGGGCCATGGGAGGTACAGTTCTTTACTGAAGCATCTTATTTTGCAGCCTCAACCCAGAAAACACAAGAACATCTCAGATCCTCCCTTGTCGTTAAAGTTCTCCATCTGCCCCACCTCAAACATACATCATACTGCAACAATCTGTGTTTCTGACAAATCAAGGCATGCACATTATTCCTGGGCGGCCTTTGTGACACTGGCGGTAGGGGGAAGTCGTGCAGACAGACAAAACCAAAAGGAAGAAATGTGTGAAGCCATGGAATGTCTTTTAACTGCTGACTGTACCACACAAGACAGTGTTAGCTACTCTGGGAGGACTCGGTGGTCAGACAGCTGAAACAAACACACAGGCAGACACACACTGATGACACACACTACGGATCTCAGGGAATCTTAAAACAAAATATCCGGAGGCTGACACTGGAAATAAGGAGTCACCACATGACTCGAATTTCCACAAGTTACAATAGAAAATGTGACCTTTCTCTTTCTTTAGCCTGCATGCCGAAACACCGCAAGCAGTGACGCCACAGGCTGTGTTAATAGAGATAATCTTTCCTAATAAATGCATCTTTGTTGCAAGCATTTTGGTTACTGGTGAATTCCTCCAAAAAGTCACATTTTTTATCTCAAATACAGCCAACTGCATGCGTGCAACTTACATGAGACCATCTCTGTGATAGTTAGGCCACAGTGGAAACCATAGTGATAAAAAAAAGAGGAATGAAAACAGGAAGAAAGGGAGAAATGGGAAAATGTGTTTCCGGTGTCTTAGTATGTGTCCCTGACTGGAAAAAAAAAGATGAATGAGAGACTGAGAGAAAATGAGTGTCAAAACAATAAAATCTAGGAAGTAGTGGTCTTAAACCCTTGCAGTTCTTTAACCTCTATTTCCTGTTTTAATCATTCAAGAATAAAGCGGAGCTCCTCACACTTGGCCTTTATATTAGACTGTAGTCCTCGGATGTTTGTCTATTTGTCTAAATTTTGTGTTTTACTGTCACTACAGATGACCTGTGCAATTCAGAAGAATCACAACTGATCTGTGTCCCAACTCAACATATTTGTACAAAGTTCATATTTTCTCTCTGGACATTGTGACTTGGCTCCCAGACTCAAAGCCCTGTCTCCTGTCCCTTACAGGGAGCCCCTCTTGGCCACACCAGGTGTATGTGAGGCTACACACATTCTTCCAGTGGCCCAAGATGGTGACTTGGCCCTATCATATTTCCACTGGAAAACCACAGCTTCTGGATACCACAGATGCCAGCAGGGTGCCAGGGGGGTGGCGTTGGCCATGATGCTGTTGGCAGCAGCAGCTGCAGAGGTTGGCGAAACTTGCTTTCCCTTCATATTTTGCCTGGCTCTTTGGCTCACTGGCTACGAGACGCTGCTCTACCATCTTGCTGAGCATCTACACTGCCGGCCAAAACCAAATACAGTATGTTATGTGTACACTTTTAGACTCAGGTTCAAACCACCACCCTAATGACTACAGTCAAAACTCAGGTTGAGGTGTCCCTTGGGTGTTGAATTGACGTATAAAGTGGTTCAACTTTTGGGAAAAGAAGGTAGGGTAAGTGTTAAAATGACACGGCCAATGATCACCATTTCCTCTTTTTGAGTGTGTGAAAGTCTAAATGCTCTATAGTGACAAACAGTGTGAGACGCACTGAAGCAACATATTAGCAGTGACAACTACTACTGGGCATCTGCCATGACGCTATGTTTTATATGTTGTATCACAAGTGGTGCACAAGTCTGACCTAAGTTCTTAAGTAACTTTATAAACCAAAAGATACTCAATGTGTTTACTTTTGGCTGGCTTCTTAGCAGTTTATACTAAAGCCCCTCATATATGTTGAATTAGGAAGGGTGCCCTCTGCTTTGCCTCCTGTGTTTACTGCGAGCCATGGCTTGTCTGAACCCAGGAATGTGAGGGGTTGATCACAGAGACACAGAGCGACTTAATTCCCTCAAGTCTAAGACCTTGCAGCCTAAACACACTGAGGCCCTGTGCTGCTGAGGCCAGCTATTTGTTTTTCCTCAGCTGCTGAGCGAGACTTCACACAGCTCGCACCAGAGGGAGCCATGCTTTCCAGCAGCGATGCATTATGGACCATAGGAGGAGACGAGAGAGGGCTGATTGTCGCGAGGGAGGCATGACACCCCCTCAGTGTCCTTTTCACACTTCAACAGCTTTCTTCCACCACCTCCTCCTCCTTTGCCTCCTTTTGGGACAGAATTTAACATACCAGGGCTGAGGCCTGGGATCAGTGTCACGCCCTTTGATCTGCTCCCTGTGCAGTGTACACACATGAACTCAAATGTTCATGTTTAAATTAAGTCAGCTTTTACTATCCATAAGCATTTTTCATCATATTTGGTATTAGGAGCACTGCTGCCAAGGCAGTGGCCTCAGTACTGGAGTTGGTCCCTAAGCGCTGCTCTGTGGCTGCCCACTGCTCCTGAATAGTTAGGATGGGTCAAATGCAGAAGACTAAGTTCCCCACAGGGACTAATAAAGAATAACTTAATAGCTTCACTTATTATCTCACAGTCTTACTCTCCTTACCCTCTACAGTTCTGCCCACCTACCCATGCCTGCGGTGAGCTATAGAGAGCTGAAGCCTTCTCCCATCTGTGTGATGAAAGCCAGGCATCACAGAGTCAGTAGAGGCCCTGCATGTGTTTGGACTCAACTCATCCACCACCGCAACATTCACTGTACCCAGGCAGCCACACAATGGCCTGGCCAGCATTCCTGTCAGCGACAGAGCATACTGTATATGCTCTCAACCTGGCTCGATTTAGAGGATTCTTTATACGAGGGGGCCCCGAGCAGCCGGACCGGACTGAGGGAAAGGAAAAGAAACCTGCTACACGCTACCTTAAAGTCCAGTCAAGTGTATGACGGAGTCTGCACCGAAACTGATGCAAGCTCCCAAAAATGGGTTTATGGGAAACCAAATCCCAGTGAAGAAGCCAAATATGAGTGTGACATTTCAACATTTCAGCTACTGTCTGTGGCAAACACACAACCTCAACAAGCATGTGGCATTCTTGACTTTTGACATAAATAACAGAGATATTTTCCCTCAGAGTAGTAGTAAGTCTGGTAGAAAAAAAAATACATTTGCTTGTTCACAGTAAAACTGTGATTCAGTGGTAATCAAATGAGTTAATTGTGACACTTCACTGGAGATATAATCTGTGTGAAGAGATGAAAAGCTTCCTACTACGGCAGCAGTTGATTCAGCACTGAATCACCGAGTTACTGTAATAATTGTAGTTATTATATCGTACTAATTGTACTAAACACTTGAAAACCTGACTGATTTCTGCAGATACTAACTTTTACTCCTCATACAAATATTACTCAGAAACATCCCCAAATTTTCCGAAAGGAAGTTTTAAGCTCTTAGAAATTCAGTGTTTAAAAATAAAATAAATTTTTTGTTTTTTTAAGATAAAAAGTAAAAAAGATCTCACCCACGTTGCAATGAGTGTTCTGGATGTGACAGAGAAGTAGAAAACAAACTCACCACTTCTGTATTTGTGATTTTGGCCAGCAGGTCTGTCAGACTGTCGCCCCACTGTGACTGGTCAGCTGAATCCAGCTGTAGGCCGCAGATCGCTGCCCCCACACTTCCTGTGGCAATCATGGAGGGAGGGTACATGGCGAATCTGAAATCTGTTAGAGGAAGAAACACTTATTGAGTTCATGTGTCTTCAGTGTTACTAACTAGTAAATGATATAATATTCTAGGTAAGTGACGAAGAAGCATTTCAAGTTAAAATCTTTAGTTAGGTGGATTAATGGCAAAAACAGTTGATTTACCAAAGAATTCTTTATTCACCTGCAGTTTCTAAATTGCACTTTTCAATTCATACGTTCAACAAAAAGGGTACAGACACGTCCCTCCCAGAGACAATATGATCTGGTGATCTAGCAGTCAGCTAATAAATAATCCTTCTATTGCACGGGGCCTGAACGCAGCGCTCACTAATGACCAGGGGCCTGGATAATGAGGGTTCACTTGGCTTGTAAAGGAGCTGAAAAGCAACCACCCTCACCCACTCCCCGCCCCAGTCCCCCTTTCCCCAGCCCGGCCCCTTTTCTTCCATCTCCTGAGTAAATCGTGTGCTCGCTGAAAAAAGCCCCATAGCGCTTGGAAAGGGAGGAATAAAGAGGCTCAGTGCCTCTGCCAATGCTCACTGCTGTAGGTCCTTTTTCCACGTGTGGTCACAGGCGTGCGTCTCAAAGACCAATAACCTTGTTAGCTCCCCTCACTGTCATTCATAATGCAAATGAGACAGCTTGTGAACGGGCCAGAAGCCCGAAAAGGCAAGGCAACTGGCATACAGGGAGAGAGAGAGAGCAAGGGGGACAGACAGACGGGGAGAGAGAGTTTTTCTCTTCACAAACAGAGACACACACATAAAAACACACACGCATGCACGCACGCACACACACACACACACACACACACACACACACATACACACACACACACACACTCCTTTCTCTATTCTCTCTTTATGTCTTGCTCAACTTCTACCTTTCTTTTTGGACAACACATGGCCTGCTTAGATGGGGCCAGTGAATGGCACACATGCCCCAGTCTTTGTTGCTACAACAGGCAGTGGTTTGCATTGGCGGCCCTCCTATCTTTTAGCATATTAATAGAGTGGCGGGCCAGCAAGAGGGAAGGCAGAAGAGTGTGACTCCATTGTCCAGAGTCATCACCTCATTTCACCCAATTGAGAGACACAGCATCCATCCCCTCTCTGCTGATACCAATTCAGCGAGACAGGCTGGACAAAGAATGTGGCTGGACGGGGGGACAGGGGGTCGATGGGGGGAGAAGGATGAAGAAGGAGGGATGGACGGTATGGCGACAAGGCAACAAGGAGAAAAGAAGGGAAGGTGGTGGGCGTGGTGGGAGAGGAGAGGGGGTAGACAACTCCGTTGCACATCACTCTCAAGTCTGTGTCCAGACCCTTGTGAGGGTTTGGAAGAAGAAAAGACTCGCCCTCCAGCGACCCTCACCTCCTGCCTCCCATCAACCCCCCCCACAAGTATGCCTCTGTTCCTGGGCCACCTATGGGCTGGAGGAGTGGGCAGTGGGGGCATAGAAACAGACTGCACATTAACATATTGCCATATTCAATTGCAAAGCAAACTGTGTGCGATGGCTCTGAAGGAGATTTTTCTTCCTTCTTTTTTAAAAAAAATCTGGAATCAAAGAGGTAGGCCCTTTGATAGCTGTAAAGGCAGCCCCTCACTGCCTTTTTAACATGCACAGCCAGGCGCTTTCTCATCTTGTGGGCTCAGTGTTGACAAATAAATGAACTTATTATACACCCCTGTGTTAGCCGCTGGGCCTCTGCCAAGGGGCGATTTATTAAAGGCTACCTCGAGCCAAGAGGAAAGAGCACACAAAGCCTCTCAGCATTACATCACTGCTGTAAGAGCACAACTTTCTACAGAGGGGTAAAAGAACAAAGGCATACATGGATTTACTGTACGTGTGCAGTGAGCGCTGACTGACAGGCGAGGAGGTAGACACCTCAGAGACGCAAGCAAGAAACAATGCACCGATGCCTGCATGCTTTAAGATGCAGGGCGACACACACACACACACACGCAGCACAGACATAGGTTTGTGGGAGAGCTGAGTGGCGGGCAGTGGGCAGCAAGCTGATTTTTCGCACTCAAGACAAGACAGGTCTGTAGCAGAACAAGGACGCGCGCGTGCAGCCGATGCGGGCTGACACTCTGGCCTGGTGGCTGCTGCATGTGGGGGGAAGAATGGCCGTATTTTAGGAGGCCCTCATTGATATTCATGTTGAGGATAAACAGTGTATGTAGCTGAGTGGGGACGCCTGCGATGGAAAGCTCCCTGTGAGCAGCGGCTGGCTGGCCTGGCCTGCACGCCTCTCACCCCCTTCAATGGCCCTTTCTCCTCCCTGTGCCCCCTCGTCTCCATTCCTCCGTGTTCCTACCCCCTGAAACTTCATCCTCAGGCCTCTGGTCACACAGTCTGCTGCCCTACATGGCCCACTCCTCCTGGGTGGCTGCAATGCACAGTATGCACATTAAACTTGTAAATTAATTAAAGTTGGAAAGTTGAACAACAGCCAAAAAAAGAAAGAAAAAAAAAGCCCAAACTCTCCTTTTCACCCTCTCCTCTCTTTCCAGTGCTATAAATCAGGGTCTTGTATTCTATACGTGTAGCGCTTATTGACCTTGTTTATTAAAGGAGTAGCATTACGAGGACTCAGGGCCTGTTGACTGATTAAGGTCGAAAACAAACATAATTTTGGGATTGGCATGACAGTATGTTTCACCACTAATGCAACACAGCCTGGTAGTCAAAGCAAGGTCTGTGGAGAGCTACTCAGACGGTACACCTAGTGTAGCTTCTTTAGACACACAAACAAAAACAACACCTTCCCGACTGGGCTCTAGAAGTTCTTCCACATGGAACATGAGGAGTAATCACTGATTAAGAAACAATAACTTGATACTGCGATCTGTCATATTCCATTACTTCTTGTTCCAGACTGTCACTCCGGAGACAAACAAAAAACAAAACTTGGGAGAGTCTGAGTCATGCAGCCTGCTCAAACTGTGATTTCCGTTCATTTGCCAGAAAACAGAATTCCTTCTTAATTGTAGCATCCTGTGACAGTTCTTTTCAGTCTTGCACCATCATCTCCACTGTCACAGCTGCAGCCTTGAGGCACTGGTATCGTCCGAACTGAGGAGCACACGGATTTGGATCGGATCGAGGGTGCGATGCGGAATAGTTCACTTTTCTCCACACTGGAAGAGCACGAATTGGTGACTGTATCAGTTGAACTGGTCAAGTCTCTCTTCATCGTTATTGTTTGGATGAAAGCAGTTTATGAAGGCAGTTAAACCTTGCTTTCTCCCTCTGTCTGTCTATCCCTGTAGCTGATATGATTTGGACAAAAGGAGCTTAGCAGAAGTAATTAAAAACTGGATCAGAGGACCAGTTGTGTGTATAGATGAAGAGACAGACCGAGAGACACTCTGGTGTGACGACAAAAATGTTCAGGTCAGACTAGCTGCCATCAACATTTACTTTCTTCAAATTGCAAATATTAGTCTTTGTGGTTTACGTGACCTCCAAGATAAACATGCGAGTTTAAAAAGATTTAGATTTCTAAAGCTTTTTGGTGGCATGATGTGCAGCATCCAAAGCAAAAATCTCTTCTTTGTGTTCCTGGTGTGACTCAGCTGGCCACAGTATTTATAGTGTGGTGCTGATTACACCAGCAAAGTAAAGGGGAGAACTCAGGACATGCCACTCGATGATTCACTCTGTGTGTCACATTTTTGGGTGCATACTGTTAGGAAGCTTCTTCCTGTTTCATCTGTTGACGATGCAGTCGGACCGGACATGATTCCTCACATCAGTCGAGTGTGTGGAGAGATGATAATTTGTCGGAGGAGGTGGCTAATTTGTTTGGGTTCTGACTCATCAAACATGAAGAGGGTTTTATGTAAACAAACACCAGTAAGGAGCATTTCATTGACCACATCTGAGATGAATCATTCATCTCTAGAATGAGGGGCTGAGTCTGGAGGGGATTCTCCGTGCTGCAGCTACTTAGAGAGGAAGCTACTATGAGCATTCCAGCCTCTGGACCAGTGAGACGTAACAGCCAAGACGAAACAGGACTTATGAATCATTTTAAAATATTTGAGTGGGCACTCCTGCATAAAAATGGGCACTTTTGCCTACAGCTTGTCTCTTCCTGTGTAGCCAAAAAGCCTCCAGGATTTGAGGTACACAACTTTGAGAGCAGTGAAGAATACAGGAGACAAAATCAAGATCTGTTTGGCTCTGAAGACATCTTTGGATAGATTTACTGATCCTCTGTGCATATCTCCATTACTTTGAAATAAAAATGAAATACAGCGTAAGAACCGTACGCAAGTATGTCATCCAACTTTGCACTGACTCATGGATTAGACGCTGTATAACTAAACAGTGGAATATACTGGAGTGTATACGTCTGGAATACAGAGTATATGAATCCTAATCCAGGCACAGGTGTGAGTAAATGTATACATGGTGGAGTTTATATACTCTGCACTCTCCATAAGTAGGGACATTATACACGAGGCAAAGTGAACCCGTGCAGCAAAGCTTGACACCTCTCACGCCTGTTAGCTAGTGAATCATTAGTTTCTGTCGGGGGAACTAACCAGTTAATCATCAAGTAACTTCACAGTCCAAAGATGCTTCCACACACCGGAAAAAAGTAATCAAATACTGTTCACAGGTAGAAAAACTGGTACTCAGTTACTTGAGCTACTCGTTATTCACATCCCAACTTGTAGCAAAATCTTCATTGTGTCCTCCGGGACAATTGACTCTCTCTTGGATGGCATTGTTGGCCCTGATCCAGATTTTTCTTTTGATCAACTTCTATGACCATTGTCACCATTCCATGCATACCATTACAGCGAGGGCTATTGGAGTTGGTATAAAAAAAAATAGACCATAATCCCTGCCAATATGGCAAGAAGACGGAGCTCAATAACCACAGCAGACAGGTTGGGGTGCATCTGTCTGCCCCATGCACCCCGTCCATTCTCCCACTTTACCTCAATTGAATAAGAATAGAAGAGGAAGCTCGGAGTGCTTGGTGTCTGTGTGTAGGAATGGAGGTTCATAATCTCCCTTAATGAGCTTGTTTCTGGGCTATTATCCGGCGGCCTGCCTGAGGGAAACGCTGGTGTTTCCTATCAAGTGGCCCTGCAGCGCTGACCCTCGCATGGCTCTGCATATGAAATGTAAGGGCCAAGCCTTTTGTCTCCTTTCTCCCAGCCTCTAGCTGAGCCCCCGAGCCATTTGCATAGTCCTGAATGGACCAGCCAATGTTATTAATTAATACAGAGCCAGCCTGCGCCACCTGACAAAATCCCACCGAGTGGCCCGAACGGAACTGTTTCATCAAAAGAGAGGAGCCATTAGGAATGAGAGGCCTTATTCTCCACTTCTCCTCTTCTCTCTCTCTTGTTCCCTTGAAAACAGCGAGCCATGGTTTTATGCATGTTTTCTTTTTCAGTATAGGGGCAGCAGTGGTGGGAGTAGTGGTGGGTGGTGGGTTGAATGAGACTGTATGAAATAGGAAGGCCACAGGTGACCCGTTGTCAACTGTCTTGCAAATGTAAATCCTCCTGAGAGATCTCCTCCTTCTGCTGTGTCTTTACCTTCTCAGCTCCGCTCAGAGGATGTCTCAAGGAGGATTCTCACCAGATAACTCAAGATTTACGGCTGGGAACGTTCCACAAATGGGGTTTCGAATTCCCAGAGATCTTCAGATGCACCAAATTGTTGACTCACTTGCGCTCTCTCTTCCTCTGTCTTGCCCTCACTCTCTGTTTGCCTGGATACAAGTCTGAGGAGAGCATACACAGATAAATGGCCTGTTGCTAATCCAGAGCTATATCTCCAGAAAGTCTCTCTCCTAAAACACAATGTCAGGAGGATGACTCCAGGAGGCTCGTAAATTTATTTCCACTGCCTCATTGAAGCAATTAAGGACAAAGTGCATGCTGAGTCTTTCACAATGTTGCTTTGGGAATAGGTCTGATCACTGACACGCTGTCATTCCACACATTAATCCACTGGCACAAAATAGAGCGAGAGAGATGTAAGGGTGAGATGGAGCGAGGAAGAGAGCAAGAGATAATAAGTGAGTAGGAAGTAAAAGGAGGCATAAAGGAGGAGAACTAGAAGTATTTTTCACCAAAACCTTGCAATAATTAGCCTTTTCACACCATATAATATCTATTGCACAATCAGTGTGGGGGATTCCATCACTTTCTGTTTTAAATACCTGTCACCTCCCTAGTATCTATTCATCAACTGTACACACACTCCTCTGAATGATGTCAACACAAGGAGCTGTTTCCCATGAAGGGGGGTAGTTAGCATTCCTGTTTGAGGCCTTCAGAAAAAGAAGCTGGTGGTGGCAGGGGTCATCCAGAAAGAGAGAAAAAAGGAGTTCCAAACAGCCTGATTTTCTTCATTGATGTTGATATAAACCCTTTTTGAATGTTTAGGACTGGTAGAGGTGCTAGTTTCGTATCACTCCCCCTGCCTTGCTTGTGGCTTTGAACGTAGAGTTGGAGGTGACGCAAACAGGAGGAACCTGCCTTGAGAATCTCAACATGGGAAAGCTATCATGTCCTCCAGCTGTAGGGCGGGGAGGCGTGAGAAGTTAGGGGGGAGAGAAAGAGGGAAGGAAGGCGGTAGGGGAAAGAGATATGAAAACATGACATGCCTTAGAATTGGCAGCGCAAAAACAATACACTCCTCTGGCTTTCCCTAACTCCCCTGTTCCCTCCTGCATCTTCTCCGCCTCGATCTCACTGTCTCGTCAGATCATGTTAAAGACTCCCCGTCCCTCCCACGACTCGCTGGATGTTTGATCTTGAGGGAACAATTCACCTCAAGAGCAGAAAGACAATGGCCTGCCCGCCTCCACCCCTGTCCATTCCTCTTCTCGACCCTGTGCGACATGGGAATGCCCCTCAACCAGGCAGAATCTGCTTTGAAGTGTTACTGGATGCTCTGGAAGCCACTGATACGCCTCTAAAACATGACCAGATACCAGCCTGGGAGAAGACAGATGATGGACGTCAGACTTAAGAGTCTAATGCTGAAATGTCCTCCATGACACATGCTTTTCTTAGGCAGAATATTTTAGCATTGGAGGCAGGCCCGGCACCAGGATTTCAATTTTGGTTGGGCCAAAATAATTATGGCTGAGCCTTTTAATTACAGAAGTCAATACTGTTTGCCTTCCTTTGACGGTTTCCAACTGGTAGTCTCGCTAAAACAGAAACCACTGATATCATGCTGTGGAAGGCGACTGGCACGTCTGGTTGATTGTAACACTTTTTAATTTCGAGATTGCTTATTATTTACCCACCCCAGTTTGTATTTAAGTGGCTTACTTAAGTGGCACATGTGGGTATATTGCTCAAATCGTGTGAAAATGAAACATAGTATCCTATCTATCATGTTTATTTTTTCGCTGTGGATTGTGTAGACAAACACATTCATTCATTTAGAACACTGACATTTGAATTCTATTTAAGGAAAAACCATCTTGTTTGGATGATCTGGCTGGATTATTATTTCTTGAAGTTGATTGCAGGGAGAGTGAGAGATCGACTGCTGGGTGAGCTAGACCGACTTTTAACAAGAGAGAGAGAGCAGTGCACTGCGCTGTCAATTCATAAGCTTGTCTCAACAGAAACGCTCTATGCTTTCAAGGCAATATAGAGGCAATCAAGTCAGGCAGGAATTTTCAGCTCTACCTCCCGTCTTGCCTACACTGTTTTCTAGGTTCTTCTAGTCTCAATAGAAAATGGATTTGCAGCTATGAAATTAGATAGTGACTGCATCTGCATTCTTAACTATTGATACACACATTCTACACAGCTGGAAACTGATGTGTTACCATAACCAACATAGAACGCTGGGTGAAAGCCTGAATAAAAACACATGAAAAACCAAATCTGCTGCCGAACAACCTCTGTACCGTGACATTCGTGTGCGGACTTAACAGGCTTTAACTGTTGTCTTTTACTTTTTTTTTTAGAAAGGGAAACATTTTTTTAGTATCTATTGTGTATTTAAATGTTAATTTCAATAATTAAAAATAAAAGTTAAGGAAATATATGTTCTCCCAGGAATTTTGGATGAGCCAGTTGTACAAGTGGGCGGGCCCAGGCCCGTTAGGCCCACCCACAACGCCGCACCTGGTTGGAGGTAATGCATCTCACTTAAGTTACGACGGGCCATGACTGGCCCACAGCGCACCTATGAACAGATTTGTTGCTGCATGTTATTGAGAGAAGAGGGCTTTGATACGGCATTAAAAGAAGAATGTGCAGATAGAGATATTTTGCAACATGAGAAAGTATGTTGATTGCTTGGTTTTACTTGGCAGCTAATCTATGATGAGTATCACTTGCAACACCAAAACGAAAAAAAAGATACAGTATCAAGATTACATTGCACTTTGTATGGTCATCTTTTGGATCAGTCTTCCCAATGAAAGATTGTAATTCATCAGGATAAACATGTTAGTAATAGGATAAGGATAAACATGTGTTGGTACTGAAGGACATCAGTAAAACAGAAATATTGACAAGTGTGTGTCATCTGCTCTCGTCGTGTCCTACCTGTGGCACAGAGGGCGATGAAGGTCTGGACATGTTTGCGTATAAGTGCCAGCTTATCCTCGGGCAGCGGCAGCCTCCTCACAATGTGCTCGATGAAGTCGTTCGGTGTCACTGCTGCCAAGTTCCACTTCAACTTCCCCAACACCACCAGTTCCCATTCCTGGGGAGAGAGAGGCAGAGAAAGAGAGAGAGAGAGAGTACAAGAGAGTAGAGTCAGCGATGACAGAAAATGAGAACGATCAGATGATCAGAGAATGATTAAATGACACAAAGTACAACCACGTATTTACATAGTGAAGCAGCTTACACTCATCTACAACACTGCACTTTACTGCAATTGCTCAGCCAGTTACACTGTGGCTCAAAGTGTGAGTGTGACACCGTGGGGACCCTGTGTGGAGTGTATGTAGGGTGAGCATTATTGTTATTATTATGTGTTTGGTCGTGTGTGTCCGAGTGTCCGTGTGTGTGTGTGTGTGTGTATCTGTCGGCAACTAATCTGGCATACTACTGGACCCATCAGCCTAATATTTTTTGTGCACATTTATGACTGTGTGTTCAAGGACCTCTCATGGTTGCAGTGATTCACAATTGTTGAAAAACCTATTTTATAACATGTTTTATACCACCATTACCCGCTGACTCCTCACTCCTCTTAACCAGCCGGTAGGGGCCGCAAGTGATCAACAACTACGACAAAAGACATTTCCGGCAATCGGCTAAGCTAAAAACAAGTCTGCTGCAGGCCACATTTTGGCCTTTGTTGTGGCTAAAATATTGAAATCCATAGAAAAGTTTGGTCTCATCTTGAACCGGAGCATCTGCAGATTAATTCCTTACCCGATATGTTATGATTTACTAAATTTAGGCACAATACGAGATGAATAAAGCCTCATTTTTGTTAGCTTCACCACCATCTTGACTTTAAGGGAGCCGAGAGGAACAACTGAGTGAGATTCAACTCTTCTTTGTTAGGGAGGAGAGAGGGTGGTAGGGTGGGGTTTTTTTGTGTGGTGTGTTACAACAAAGTGTTCTAAATAAATAACAGTTGAGAAGTTTGGACTTCCCTTTTATTGTTACCTAATTAAGTTTATGCAGTTAGGCGGACCCAGGAAGACACTTGGTTACAATACTTTTACACTAAAACTGAGACTATACATGGCCTCAGACACACCTGGCGTAGATCTGCACTCTACTGAGTGCACTCTTCTAGTTACGTTAGTGTCTGCTTGGCCAGGCCTGGGACAGAGAAACACCAGCAGCGCCACCAACCCAGGTGACCTCACAACACTGTCTCCCTCCCCGTCTGTCTGTCTGGCATCTGGGGACTTTCCTAAAGAGGCCCACCAGAGGTTCTACTGTGTGTGTGTGTGTGTGTGTGTGTGTGTGTGTGAGAGAGAGAGAGAGAGAGAGAGAGAGAGAGAGAGAGGGTGTGTGTGTGTATCTAGGAAAGCTGTGCGTGTTGGGCAGGATCAGCAATAAATCTGCTGTGTTTTGTTAAAATATTTTAAGAAATCTTTCAAAAACCGGTATTTCATTTTTGTATCTTATCTCATTCTACTAATCATTTAAACAAAATCCTTCATTTCATGTTGCAATAGGTAATGATTAATGTGTGATTACAATTCTGTTAAAGCCATGTGGTGCTTATCAATAAATGTGTCCACTAAGCCCATGTTAAGCTTCATATAAACAATGTCAAATGCCAAATAAAGTTTAAGACTTTATTTCAAATAATTTACTGCATATTTGTGACTCTGAATCACACATGACTCAACACCTTACTGTAGCATCAGATTCACCAGAGTACACTGCTCTAAAGTTCACGTATCATTTTTATGCGGATCTCTTGGCAAAGTGTGATGACACATGCTAGCCTGTGTGTGTCTGTGTAGTTGGAGGGGACACTAGGTGTGGTGTTCTCGTCTCTTAGGGTGTATTGTTACTTTCACTTCCTAGAGGAGGAGGTGATTAACGGAAGATTTGGTGACTAATTTGGGAAAAAATTTCGTGGTTTGGTTCCGGACTGCAGCCTTGTGACTGGGACCACGGATGCTGCTCATTTTCTCCTCCAGAGAGACCACATGGACTCAGTCATGAGACAATTCAACATGGCTGCCACTAAGCCTGCTACCAGCCTGCAATTTTCTAATCAAAGTGACCTTTTCAGCCTTGTAATGTTTCCTGATCTCCTTGTTGCCAGGGATGAGGAAGGGTTTTTAAACAGGGGGTTTGTAAATACCCACAGTTACTCATATAGGAGGAAACCAAAAAAAACAAACAGAAGCACTTCTGATTTAAAGGTGAAAGGCATCTTCCTCCGCGTATCTCAAAGATTCAATTATTTGATCATATGCAAATCACAACGCTCAGCAGCGGTTTGTTGACTGTGGCTGCTCTTCTGATGGAAACATGGCTGCCTTCTGCTCTCAAAAGCCTTTTCCATCGGTTCCAGCGAGCAAGATTCAAGGCTACAGCGAGAGCTGTGACAACCCTTGCAACACAGGCTCAGTGCTGACAGAGTGGCAGGCAGGCACCCACTTCCTTCTGCTACTGCCTTCCTCTGGTCACACCTTCTCTGTAACATTGTGGTTCTCTTTACAAGAAATTGTTACCAAAGATGAGGACAAAAAAAACGATCACATGCCCTGAGCAGCTGATCTCTGTTTCCTGTATCTGCATGTCAGCCAAAATGCTGCCTTATACAGAAACACTGAAGAGGCCTCAGCAAACCAGTTCAAGGACTGAGGGCTTTGTCTTCAGACTGAACATAAAGGTAGAACGGACTCAGTTTTCTTGCAGAGTGCAGCATTATACACATTATATGAGTCCACCTCAGGCTGACAGTGCAGCACTTTCTCTTTTAAATGTACAATTGTCTTTACTCGTCAAACCTACAGCTATCATAAGCTGACCATTGAGCCCTTCACTGAGGAGAGGGGAAATTAAATCTGAGAAAATATTCTCAGGCAGAAATACATTCCAGAAAATTATCAGAAACCGACAAAACCGAGAGCAGCTCATCAGGAACTTGCATATACTGCAGCAATCAGCTCAGCGGGTAGAGCCGCCAGTCAAGCAGCGAGGCAGGCCTACAACCATCAGCCACATCTGAATCATAATATGTGGCCTCTTTCACAACATGGGTGGGATTGGCTGTTGTTTACTGAGGAATGTTTATGTAGCACCACAGAGCAGTGGGGAAATACTTATCTGATGTGAAGCTGAGTTAATTAATTGGTTTGTGCTGGTGAAGACAGCTGGTATTATCAGGACAAACAGGCCTTTTCTTATAAATAGGACACAAGGAAATGACAAATTATGTCACTGCAAACGACACAGAATCTTTCCTGCATCAGCTATATTTATAGTTGTGACTGTATGCCACATTTATGCTCTGAATATGTGTACGAATCAGAAATAGCGCAGCATGACATAATATCAGAAATGTGTGCATCTACGGTTATTTTTGGATGAAAGCTAAACTGTAAAAGGCAAACTTGAATTTCTCTGTCTCTCTCTCTCTCTTGCTCGCTGACAGGAACAGAGTCAGAAGTTTGGCTGCAGTTCAAGCTGACCTCGTTGCTCTGTGCAAATATCTGCCACCAGATGGCGATGGAGACCATTGCACAGACTGGATGGATACTGTAAAGCCCAGAGGGTCTTGTACAGTAAAGAGAGCCCTTGTGGAACAATCCACTGTGAGGCTTTCGGTTTTCATGCACCTTTGATGACGCTGCAGTCCAAAGTGGAGACTGCACAACAACTTGAGTGAAAGGAGAACTGCCCTGGTGTTTAGTGTGTGATATTGTGGGCTGTATAATTAAAATGGACATGTGTTGAGTCAAGCAATACCTTAAAACAACAGAAATAAAACACTGGTTTCCACAAAGCAAACATGATGAAAAAAAGGAAAAGAAAAAAAAGCCAAAATATGTCATGAAGCTATGTTTGGCTTCAACCAGCTGATGATGACAGCATGAATCCTCAGAGGTGTCAGTGTGAATTTTGTGAAATGTACTGAACCAACTGTTGCTTACCAGCAGTTCCTGGGGTCTGATGGAGTTATCTGTGTAGATGCAAAGCTTCTCTGCGGTTAATGGACGAGTCTCCTTCAATTTGGATGCAAGAAACATGCACACTGCTCCCAGCAGCTGCAGGTTACACTTTTTGGTGGGTACCACGGCTAAAAATCTGTCTAAGTAGTTCATGGCCAAAGGAAAAACTTCTTCCTCGCACTTCTGCTCTTCACAAACCTGAATAAAGAGACAGCAGACAATGCAGCAATGTTCAGCATTTGGAATCAGTAACCCACCCTGCAGTGACCTCACTTATTTTCCAGCACTTGAAATGTATATAAAACTTTCATGTGATAACGAAACAAAAGACTAAGCACATAAAGAGCACATATAAATTCAATGACACACATAGTTGGGGCCCGGCCAAGAAATTGCGCCCAGCCCTAATCGGTTGCGACATCATAAATTAATTCGAAATAGATTATTTTACAAAGAATGAATTAAGTCTCAGACACATACTGTCAATAGAGTCGCATTCCTGCAGTTCATTCACTAAGAAATGAATTCAAGTCACAATCAGCCGAGCCAAAAAACCACCCCGACAGCGCAGCACACGGAAACACACTTTTTTTCATTCGTCATATTTTCATAAAATAATTAAAAATATAAATAAATTGTCTAGACCGATTTTTTTCGCACCATAATGTTCAGGGGGGCTTTCCATATCATACCCGACAATTCATATCCAAATCTGTTCACGGTAAATATGAATAAAATGTCAAAATAAAAAGCAAGTCGCAAGAGGTAGGTCTGGTGTGCGTCACCGCCGACCCGATATATTTATTTCAAAAATTAATTAAAAATCTCCAGTAGGTCAGAACCTGACAATATTTACATGAAAATAAAGCCAAAAGGCTCAAGATTGTTTACAGATAGATGTTGATCAGAAATATTTGACAAAGTGTCAAAAATCGAACATAATTCCAGAGCGAGGCATTGCGACGAGGGGAAGAGCAAAGCGACAGATAAGGCCCTCGCCCTTCCGACATTTAAAATAGATACCTAAAATGTTTGCAACGCTTTTTGTGATCCTTTCTATATTCAGCGGACAACCAAGACCCTCCTCTGTCAATGCCGATGGGTTTTAACCGCTGTTATTGCGTTTATGACACTGTAAAGTCCTCTTTAAAGCACAAGCGCTCCTGTAAAAACCAACATGGCGATAGAACACACAGGGCAGCATTGCATTGGGGAGTGCATACGTGTGCATGGAAATATTCAGGCTATCTAAAATAATAACATTAAAGAATCAACAGGCAGCTTGTAAAGACAACATGTGAGGCATATAAAAGAAATTCTCGGGTGTCCCACATATCGAAGCTCGCAGTATCATAAGCACGGTCAACATGACCGGACTTTAGAAATGGTATGAAATGACAGAAAACGACACATTTGGTTAATATAAGGAATAAGCAGTCGGAAATGAGAGCTATAGGTCTTATCTACCGTCCGAAAATTGCAAACAGCGCTCAGTAAAACAGTAATGAAACAAATCAGGAGGCTTTAAAGTCGAGCACGGAAATAATAAGACTTGTCAGCACTCGGTGTTTCGGTATACCTCCAACATCCAAGTAGCGACCATCCTCCTCATAAACGGTTGAATATCTTTCTGGACGCCTTTGAAATAGGAATATTGGGGTAGAAACCTCTCTTCTATGGTCAACAAGCTCTGCAGGACTCTGTCATCGCACAGGAGGTTCGGATCGGGACGAGCTCGTATGATGGTGTCCATTTCGAGGCAGAGCAGCTCCATGGTGCTGGTGCTTTCACTTAAGTACAAAAGTAGGATTTCTCTCTCGGAAACGCGATAGCAGTGTTGCAGAGCAAAAATGCAAAAAGATGGAAAGGAAAGTCTTTTAGAGGCATAAAAAGTGAGACTGCAGGGGCTCCGTAAGAGTAGTCCTGCCTCTCCTTGTTGAGAACTTTTTCCTCTCTCCCCACAGTGCGCCTCTACTTTCATCCGCCTGGCCAGATCAGGCGCATTTCAAGCCTGCCCTGCATGCGCCACTGACGCAATTCACTTCATTACCTCTGTATAGACCAGACGCAACATGCTGCACTCCTGTCCCTCTTTCTTCTACTCTGGCAATGCAAGACAACTTTCAGTTAACTTGATTAAATTTAAAATTTAAAAGGCTGACACTTTCCCAAAAGTAGACACACAACTATACAGTAACTATACAGTGATAAACGCATCTAAACTGGAGTTTAGCCAGGTTTTTACACATTTACCTGCTGTTTTAGGCTGTCACGAATCTATAATGTAAACTTGCGTTATTATATCAAAGTATGTAACTGATTCATGCTTAATGAGAGCCAAGTGATTACAGGGAAATTGATGATTTTCTGTTTTATGGATTTATTTCTTTATGATTTATTTATGTCGGTGCTTCACTGTCTTATGAGAGTATAGTTCACAGTTACTAAACATGAAACAAATAAACAACTGAATGTTATATTCATTGTGGCATCATTATTATTTCGCATATTTTCAGCATTAAAAAGCCCCCCAGAGGCCAGCTTTAGTTGCTTTAGTGCAACAAGTGCCCCCTTGTGAAAGTAATTTGAATATTAGTTTGGATTCGACAGAAAAAAAACTCCAAAAAGCGACTAATTTGTATTGATTTGCACTTAAAGTGACTGCCAACTTTTTCAAAATGGACTCAGTGAACCTCAGAGCACAGCATGACGCATACTGTACGTATGTGGCCATAAACACTGCATGTTAAGTTACAGACGTGTGAACGCGCACGGACACGTGCACACGACAGACCAACACATAACCACGCACGCACCCACACACATACGCACACAAACACACGCACAGTCTTATGAACTATTTTTTTTTATAGCAGCCACAAACTGCTTGCTGTGGTTTATGAGATAGCTTTCTAGGAAATTTGAAGCAGCGTTGAATTTTTTTGTGTGTGTGTGTGCATAATCTTCTGTTAAAGATAACACAAAGATGAGAGTCATCTGCTTTACTCAGCCTAAATTATATCAGCCAATCCACCAGTTCCTGCCATACATCACTATTCTTTTCTTATTATTAGATCTCTGTAATAATTTACATGGAAAAACAAGCAGGTGGAAACGAAATTGAGAGTGCAGGTCATTGAGCAGATAATTAAAAAATGACTGCCAAATGATTTAGCCTCACATACAGTCACAAAGAGAATCTGCATGGGTAAATATGTTAATCCCCCTTCTATTCTTAGTCAACTTCAAAGACTCAGCTTTGAATGAAACGAGACTTCAGTGCATCAGGGGAAGACTGGGGACTGTAAAGTCCTCAGAGCTTTAGAGCTGTTAATTTCCATCCGAAGCTTGTTGGCTATATAGCAATGCTTGTGAGAAAAGTGGGGGAAATGTCTCTTTAAAGTTTTTTTTTTTTCCAGTCTAAGTTGTTTCCTCCTCCCCGTGTCTATTTGCATAGCCAATAGTTCCTCAGAGCTCGACCGAGGCTGTGCGATTGTTACTGGGCAGACTTCTTCTATACCTTCCTCTCTCTGCTCTTCTAACACTGCTGTGGTCATTTATCAGTCTCAGCCCTTAAAGGATGTTGCTGCTGCTCAAACAGTCTATCTGACACGCACACCACTGTGTCTTGAGTGTCATCCCAAGTATGAATGAATTCATGTTCGGTCAGAAAAGAGGCTGCGATTCAGCTTTTATATGATTTTACTCTCATGTGTTAGAAAGTTAGAAGAGGAGAGAAACTTTGCGACAGGAGTGATATATTTCCACGCCCAGAGCACACTGAATTGTTGCAGAACATTTTAGAAACAAGTATCTTTAAGACATAATTACATCACCTCACTGATAACTGCAACATGACTCTCTTCTTCAGGAACATTTATGAAACTTCAAAAAAATCGAAAAAAATCGAAATTATTACATCCTGAGTAGCAGATGCTTTCTGTTGGAAAAATGGATTTCTCCTCTATATAATACACTATATGAATGATTAAAATTGATAGATTTTCCTCTCATTAAAGCACAAAAACGTGCATAAATGCTCTCTTGACTTTATATGATCATGTTTTTACTTTGATACACGTCAGAGAATTAAAATGGCACTGTCGCCAAAGATAGTGAGGGGGGAAAAAAAAAAAAATTAATCGAAACTAAGAGCTGTGCTGCGTCTGATAAAATAGACGACTTCACAGAGTTTAAAAGAACCGAATGAAATGTGGCTAAACGGGGTGCTGCGGCTGAGAGGCAGGTGCTCCAAAAACTCTCCACACATCCAACAGTAGCAGCTCCCCTCAGCTCACCAGGATGCGCAATTACGCATCTCAGAGCCATCATCTCCCTCACAGTAAGTGAATTAAAGCTAACATGCACCAGTCTATTCATATGTTCATCAGCAACATGCACTGCACAGTGCCCATGTATACAAACTGAATCTTTAAAAAGTGAAACAATCTGCCAAAAAAGCTTGTTGAAATAGTAAATCCACTGGTTTAAAGGTGATTTTTTTTCATAATGTCCTAAATTTAAAAGGCTAAAACTATAGTCCCGACCCTCGAGTGATATTATATTATCATCATTTATTTAACAAGTTTATTCTAATACGTCTTTATCAAACATTTTAACAAAACAACCTATCATGACTCGCTGCTGCATTAACACACTTGTCACGACGCTTTTTTTTTTTTTTTATTCCCTTAAGCTGCTCCTGTGTCGGAACAGTGACGCCAGCAGCGGCTCCTCTGTCAGGTCAGCAGCAGCAGCAGCAGCAGCAGAAGCAGCAGCAGCGCTTTGTGTCCCCGGAAGCATTCAATTACCATATCAGAATGAAATCGGAACACAGCACACAGGTTAGAAACGTTCTAAAAGTTATGGCACAAACAGTCAAACGTTTACTAGGAGGTAAAGAGCCAATAAAAAAACGAATGTTAAAAAGTTTAGTGAAGTTCCTGCGCTGCACACTGCAAGAAATGTCCATCGGGACAATTTATTTTACGCAGTCTAGAGGTTTCGAAATCTTATCTTCTAGAGTAAAAAATTACAAAAAATCTACCAGAGAGCTCAGGACAAGTCTGCTTATCTACAGCTTAATACCTGCTACTATTTTCTGGAAATCATATGATGGATCTCCCTTTTATTGTTCTTTATTTCACAACAGATGCTTCTATAAAATGACCGAAATTAATGCAATTAGAACAAGCAAAATTATTAACCCTTACTTGCTGCTTTTCCCGCGTTGTGTAAAGAGAAATGAAAGATTTAAAGACATGAACAGAAGAGTGAGGTTGGTCACTTTTTGCAGTGAGAATCGACCAGTGACTCATCATCACCGCACCTTTCACAGTTTAAAGCGCCGTTATAACTACCAGAGACAAACTGGCAACACCCCTGGGTGAATGCCGATGATGAGAGTAGCTCTACTGTTTTTTTTTCCCCCCCTCTTCCTCTTCTTTTACCGACATGGGAATCATGACGCTGAGAAAAAATGTCCCACATGAGACAAGAAAAGTGTCGGAGGGGAATTTAGCAGAGTCCTATCAAAACAGAAGCAGTTGTGAAATGACAGCAGCTCAGATCTGAGTCTGTTTGATTGGAAGCAAAGCAGACAGGGTGACAAATAAACAGCTTTGCCCTCCAAATCAAGTCTGTAAAGGTTTATTTTCTATAAATCTGTCAGGCACCTTGTAGGATCAGATGTGAAACAGATGGATCATTCATTTTACATGATTTTTATGACCAAAATCAAGGCAGAAATAATGCATTTTTATATAATAATTTACACACACTAAATGTGAAAATCCATGCATTAAAAGAAGAGTTTTAGAGGGAATGTTTTTCTGTTGGGCTACATGTCCATCAACTTAAAATTGAAACTACAATTTACAAGAATACACAATGATCTTTCTTTCTTTCTTTACATTTTTATTTCTTTTTAACAAAGCTTTTCAAAAGTGTAGCTGAACTAAGTTTAAACAGATAAGATCTCTTCAGATATGTGAGAAGAAAATTCCTCAGACACAATCTTAAAACACCACACCTGCCATGCAGGAAATACACCTCTTCATAAAATAGAATAAAATAAAGACAATTAATAATATAGCTGCTAAGTTATTACACTCTCACATGATCCCACTTTTCATCATGTTTCTTTTAAGCATTCAAAGTAACAGATAAACTAAATACATTTAATGTAACAAAGAAACATTTGTGGATTTATGTGAAATTCCACCTGTGTCCATTCAGTTTGAATTATGTATTAATCTTTTGGATATCTGTGTTTAAACGGTTTATACACACCTTATCCTCATTTTTGTCACGTTTCATCTTAAGAATAATTTTTGGAATATTTTTAAAAATGATATTAACTCTGTAACTGTAATAGTTTATTGTTGAACAGTTGAAGAACTGACTGATCACCTGAAATTAATTCACAGATTTAATTATTTGTGTGAAAACAACACGAATCAAATGAAACATTTCATTCTTAAAATTCACATGTGCTCATTCCTTAATTTTCTGGATGAAAAATCTGTTTGATTTCCGTTTTGTTTAGATTCTATGAACATATAAAAATGGATTACTATTAAAATAAGAAACACAATTCACACGAAGTAATGTTTAGGGAGGCGGAAATCTGAGGAAGAAAAACGAATTTCACGTGATTACTGTTGAAATTTTTACTTCACAAATATGTCTTCAAATGTGGAAACACGACAGGTGTTGAAACATGCAACAAAAAGAAGCAGTTTAGTAAGACAGCAGTTTATTCCAGCAGTAAAAGCAGCAGGTCTACCACAGCCCTGACAGGAACATCCTCCTCCCTCTCAGCCTCAACAAAGATTTCTGGGGTTCATCTACTAGCTAAACCTCTCAGGTCACTTCCTGCCTCAAGTGAATAAAGAGCAGGACTCAGAAGAACATAGAGACATCTTAGACAGCAACACTCAACCGCAGCAACACACTCTCATAATGGATTTATTAAACAAGAACTCTACTGGTTACATTATAACCAGCACTGTAACACATGCACTTCAAATCTAAATACACAAATAGCATGTTACTAATAGGAAAAATGATTTATGTCTGCACATTCATCCAGTTCAATCTTGGGGGAGCCCTGTATAATGGTTACTGATGAATCACTTATTAATTCACATCAAAGCATCAGTCACACTTGTGTCTCATTTGTTTATCATGCCAACATTTCCCCATTCTTGCTTTATTTTTCTGTGGTTGAATAACTGCAGATGTGTGTGCCAAACAACAACAATACAGAGAAAAGTTACTCATCCACGATAAAAAAACACCAGACTTCATGCAAAGCGTAACTGGAAAAACTCTTCTCCAACCGAACAGTTATGAGACATCACACAGTTAACTGATAAAATGTAGATTCAGAAAGATCTTACGTGTGATATGTCTTACAAATACTTAATTGCTTTCTGCTGTGAAAAGCTATAAAAAAGTTTTTACTGAAATCAGAATCTAAATGACCAACCGTTCTGGATTTTAATCTTAACCAAATGATGTGCAGAATAAACTAAAAAAAAAGAGTTTTTATACAGGAATTCCACATGTAACGCTGTTGAGATACGGCACCAATGAGATCAATCAAAAAATGCTGTTTTCTCACACACCCGAGATGGACACGATTCCTTTTGTCCCAAATTAACAGACACACACACACATTCAGAGAAGGAAAACAGTCACACAGTTGCCATCCAACGTCTTGATCATGATAAAAGAAACATCTTGTGTACAGCACACCAGCAGAGTCCTGCTTCACCCAAAATCAGAGGTGAATATCTGTCCAACAATGATACAATAAATGGAACTTTCCCTTCACAAATCTGCAGTTTTCTTTGAACTTCTTGCGCCTCTATATCCCTCTTTTGATCCTGTATGATGTGAGTGTGTCCAGCAGTGGTGTGAAGCTTGTCCCTGACATCTCCACTAACCACCTGAGGGATTTCTCTGATTCCCCGCCATGACTGACTGCTACAACAATGCAGCTTTGGCATTGAGCGCTCGCTCTGCAGACTTCCCTCAGACTCCCTCAGAAATTCTTTATGCAAACATGTCCTCCCGAATTCTTTGAAACGTGCCCTTATCTCATTAACTGGAAATGAAACAAGTGGGAGCAAAAAACTTAAAGAACAGACTCTTAATTGTTGCCTTTTGGTGACTTTGGGATTAGATGTTGACCGCATGATGCCTGACGGAGGTGAAAGTCCTCAGGTGGATACCTTTCAGAGCCTCTGCTCAAAATGCATCAGCTGTACGGTGGTGCAGTGGTGTTAACCAGGCCTGAATCATCAAGTTACAGACCCCTGGGCACAAATGTTTGATGGGCTCCTAGCCAACTTGCTTTGGTGGTCAGGCTTTTTTTCTTTCTTTAATTAATCATATATAACGTGTAGGGCATATATGGAATAGTTCTAATTCATTATGGAGAGTGCTGTACCTCACTGGAAAATGAACCATTTCAATACAACTTGACTAAAAGCATTTTTTTTTTGCTTTTTCATAATGATAATACTATGTTTAATGTAGGTTGTCCTCACACACACACACACACACACACACACACACACACACACACACACACACACCTGTTGCTGTCTCTTTCCTGTCTGACTGTGTTTCTCCTGTTCTCCTCCTCTGCTCTCCAGAGGCTGTCTCTGTCTGTCTGTCTGTCCACCTCTCCTCTCTCCAGCTGCCCTTAGAAAGACTTCTTCCAGCCTTTTCTATTAGCAAACTCGGCCACAACTTCATCAAAGTCCAAGTTCCTGACAAGCTCAGATTGGATGGCCATCAGTGACAACGCACTGAGGTGCTGTAGCGTTTCAGTTGTTCTGAGTTCATTTCTAATTCTTGCCATCTGTGAAAACAACCTGGTCTTACAATCTTTGTACATTTAACACAACTTTACACTTTCAAATTGTACGCAAAGCATACACCAACGTCCAGTTTTCGATGCAAGTGATACACGGTTTTTTTAACCTTTTGCGTATCATGTAATGCTTTTGGTTAGGTTTAGGAACAAAAACCACTTGGTTAGGGTTAGGGAAAGATCATGGTTTGGGTTAAAACAGTAAAATGTGGTAAAAATGTCCCGAGGTGACACTAAAAATCTGTGGTTAAAATGCCCGACGTGATGGTAAAAATCTACAGTTAAAATACCGGATGCGACAGTAAAAATCTACAGTTAAAATGCCCGACGTGATGTTGAAGATGTCTGGATGGTGGTCTCGAACAGTGCTCTCCTGCTGCTTTTGCAACTTTTTGCCAACTAATTACCCGCCCAACCTGCCTCCTCCTAATAAGCAAAAATTACCTTACAAAATAAAAGAAAGTCGCATTATATTGACGTCCTTGCAAAGAATTGGCGTATCACCTGCACACAAAATTGGACTTTGGCATATGCACAGACTGAAGAGACCAGGCTGGTGAAAATGATCTTTCTCCTTCGCAGTTTGTTTTTGAGGAGACTTATCCTGCTCTCTCTGTACGAAGCATCTGAATTGGATAATTTCATCTGCAAAGTTCTGATCTAAATCAGACGGGTATGAAGTGCAGAGTGCATCAGCCTGTTCACATACAGTGGTCAAACCCCTGGATTCCATGTTCAGTAGAATCCCAAACTTGTCGTTAATGTTTCGGTATGCATCCATTCTATGTTCTAAACAGCTGACTAACTTGTCAATAATGACATTGAACATTTCTACCTGGTTTCGCTCCCGGGCCTTTCAGTGTTACTTCCTGTTCTGTAGATTCATCTGAAAACGCTTTGCGCTTCTTGGCCCGCTGCAGTTCATCTGGTTCCTGGTGTGTGCCTGGAAGAGTGTTCCACACACAGACCGGGAACACCCTTTGTAGATCTTTCAAAATGGTTGAATTGGTCTCGGAGTGATATAATCCATGACGAACAGCAGTTATCAGATCCATGTCGGCCTTTTGTAATGATTCACTTGTCACTTTGAATCTGCTTATGACAGTCCCAAAACTGCACCATGAATGACATATTAAGACCGCCCAATTTTGCACACAGTGCTGCTGCCTCATCACGTGTATCGCATTTACGAAATGTTCTTAAGTGTATCTCTTATTTGGGCATAACTCCCACAAAGTGCTTTAGACGCATCTGCATGGCAACTCCAACGTGTGGATGACAGCGATTTCTATGTCATGTCTACCTTAATGTCTGCATTATTGAAAAATCTGTCCAATCTATGAGTAGAACCTGCACAAAAGGCATTTAAAGATTGCATAAGGTCAAAGAAACAACTTGCATCTTGACAGCTGCTTTCTATACTGTTGACACCCACCAAACTGAGAGAATGTGCTGCGCAGGGTATGTAATGGATTAATTGATTCTTCTTCTTCAAGTGAGCCTGCAGCCTGTTGTAACACCCCGACACATTATTAGCATTGTTATAGGCTTGGCCTCAACAGTTTGCGAGATCTAAGCTTAAACTGTCAAGCATAGCCATTACAGCATCAGCCAGACTTTCCCCTGTGTGACTCTCAATTGATTCAAAGCCAATAATAATGTTCAATAATTTCCCCCTCTTTTCTAACGAATCTAAAAGTGACCAGTATGTGACAAATCAGAGAATAACCTTCACAACTGAATTCAATCACTGTCACCAGAAACTTCAGGACATAATCAACAAACACCGGCACATCCTAAGTGATGAACCATCATTGTGTGAGATCACATAAAAGTCCCCCCATATCATTCTGACGAGCACCAACAATCAGAAACAACATTGTACATACTTTTCAACCCACTAAATCACACTTGGCTTCACTTAAAAGGAAACTTCAGATGTGGAAAATGCAGTCATTGTAACAATGCCAGTAATGTAAAGTTTTTCACCCATTCACACACTAGTAAGAAGTTTCCTATAAAACTATTCAATTGCAACACAACATGAGTAATTTATATGCATACATGCCCCCGTGGACAACCATATGTTGGACAAACAAAGAGAGCACTCAAACAATGAATCTCAGAGCATAAAACAGCCATTCATACAGGGAGCATGGAATATGCCACAGCCAAGCACTATCATGAAGTCAACCACAGCTCCCCAGCCACTCTGCACTTTATTGGATTTAAACATGTAATTCCTCCAGCCAGAGGGGGCGATCTACCAAAACTACTGGATTTCAACACTCAGCGCAATGACACCTGCAGGACTGAATCATGACTTTTAAATGCTTCCTCTGAAGTTCTAAAATATGGAAACATAGAATGTATATCACAGAACCTGTAACCTCAGAACTGTTAAACTGTATGTTTGCCATTTCACTTGTTTTTAGTCATTGTCATTTTGTCAAGAAAAGATGCATATGGGACCTTAGGGAGCTAACTACCATGTGACCCTTTCAGCCAAATGACAGGACTTCCATTTTCCTTCATCCTCTGATGGAGGCTACTAGAATGAAACGTTAGCATGTTTGTTTACATCTCCAGAATAAATTGGTGAAATTGAGATTAGGCAACTTTGTCCTGAAGATCTCTGTGTGTGCTACTTTTTTTTAACTTTGGGTACTCAACGTTGGGAGTTTCTGTTCTCAACGTTTTAAAAGAAGAAAGAAAAATTGATTTTATTCAAAAACCTAAGCTAACTGTTTGTGAATGCTCATAATACAACAATCAATTCAGTGTTCTGAAACAAAAAATGACATATTCTGGCACTCCACTATATGAATACATCAAGCATGACATTAATTCAAACGATATATGTTCATCATCAATACGTCTCTATGCATGTCTCAGGTGGACCGACCATTTACTTGTGTCGTTTTCATCTCGTTATCAACCATAAACTCAATAATTCATTCAGTGCTGAGGATAGAGCGTGCCGCAATATTTGGTTCATTATTCATGTAAACACTGTTTTCTTGCTGCTTCGCCTCAAATTTTACCCGGGAGAACACTTCAAAATGCAGTGCATCAATGTAAATATCTCAGCGGCCAATGAGTAACTGCCGCAGCGAGTTCAGTGCCTTTCTGAAACGTACAACAGTTACTGAGGGATTTTTTTTCTGTTCTCAAACATTAATCATCAAATTATTTGAATAATAATGCTCCCATCACACATACGAGTGCCTTCATCTTTGCCTCGTCTTCTTAATCACTGAGACAGTGTTGTAGCAAGTTAATTTAATAGCTCAATACAACCACATGATTGTATCTGTTGGTCTTGTCACAGTGTTGCTCTCGTCTTTGGTTTTCACCATGTTGCAGGTGCAGCTGCTTGTGGGAAAATAGACTTGAATCATTTGTTGCACTTTGCTCTTGGTCGTCACAACACAAAGGTCCAAACCTCCAACTACAGTAATGTTTTTTTTCCTTCACACTTTAGACAAAGACGGTGTCCATCTTTTCACACACAGTAAGCCCTTCTTTATTCCTTGGCTTTTAACTCAGTATGGGAGTTGCCTTTCTTTGTCTTTTTGTCTGTTAAACTGGTATTCGTGTTTATATTGTGTTGTTTTATGGTTTTTGCTATTTTGATTGTACAGCAATTTGGTCAACTGTGGTTATTTTTAAATGTGCTTTATAAATAAATTTGACTTGACTTAAGGAGAGCTGAACATGC